>NW_024080731.1:3486393-3509752 GCF_003009895.1 Hyaena hyaena | reverse complement strand
TACAGAAATGCTGAGGCATAGGAGCACATGTACCCCAATGTTCATAGCAGCACTCTCCACAATAGCTAACACATGGAAAGAGCCTAAGTGTCCATCAATGGACGAATGGATCAAGAAGATGTGGTTTATCTATACCATGGAATACTACATGGCAATGAGAAAGAATGAAATCTGGCCATGTGTAGCAACGTGGATGGACCTTGAGGGTGTTATGCTGAGCAAAATAAGTCAGGCAGAGAAGGACCAATATCATATGTTTGCACGTATAGGAGGATTAGGAGGAACTTGACGGAGGAACAAGGGGGAGAAGAAGGGCGGAAATGGTGGGGGAAAAGGAGAGAGGCAAACCATGAGAGACTCTTGAATGCTGACAAAAACTGAGGACTGATGGATGTGGGGGGGAGGGGGGATGGGCATGGAGGAGGGCACTTTGGGGATGAGCACTGAGTGTTATGTGGAAAATAATTTGACAATAAACTATTTGTAAAAAAAAAATAAAAGATATCATTGACTCTTCTAAATCCTTTTCATTTTCTTATAAATTACTAATATAATTTATATAAATTATATAATAATTTTAGAATTATCTTAATTTTCATTTTTAAAAAAGCTTCTGGGATTTTGATTGGGATTTTATTTAATATAAAGTCTAATTTGAATGAGATCTAAAATCTTCAGTATTTGAGTTTACATCACTATGTAATAAATTACCACAAATTTAGGGAATTAAAATAACACTCATTAGGGTGCCTGGGTGGCTCAGTCGGTTGAGCATCTGACTTCGGCCCAGGTCATGATCTCCAGGTCCGTGAGTTCAAGCCCCACTTTGGGCTCTGTGCTAACAGCTCAGAGCCTAGAGCCTGTTTCAGATTCTGTGTCTCCCTCTCTCTCTGCCCCTCCCCCACTCATCCTCTGTCTCTCTCTGTCTCAAAAATAATAAACTATAAAAAATTAAAAAAAATAAAACAACACTCATTAATTATCTCAATTTCCATAGTCCAAAGTCTGGGCATTGTTTATCTGAGTTCTCTATCCAAAGTCAAGAATCACAAGGCTGTTTGACTACAGTCAAACTGTTGGTGGGATCTGGGATCTGAAACAAAGCTCAAGGTCCTTTTCCAAGTACTTGTTCCTTTTTTTTTTTTTTTAATTTGCTGCTTAGATCATTTTTTTTTTGACAACCTGTAGTGACAATGACAGTAATATCAGAGTTTGAATAAGTCCTGCTCCTCAGGTAGAATAAATTGGAGGAGAAGGGAAGGGATGCAGGTCGGGGGAGGAGAGATGAAGAGACAGCTAAATAATCCAATAAAATCTTGGATTTTTGGGGGAAGGGAAAGGAAGTTATCACAAGAAGAGAAATATAAACCCTCAAGAAGGCAGTCCTGAAAGAGTGTCCTAATTTAAAGACTTCTAGTTGGTAAAAAGTCATTGAGATTTTTCAAATATGCATTTCTTAACTCTAGCCTGAAGAATGGAGCATCTAAATAATTATCATAAGACAGACAAGCCAAATACCTTCTAAGATAAGAGAGGCAATAGTACATAAATACAGGTCAGTTGGTCAGAAGGATGGAGATGTCAGAAGGAAGGGAGAACATGATTCTTGCTGGCATTCTCTTTCCACCCTTAGACGTGGGTGAGTGAGCAATGCAGGTAGGCAATGTACTATGATGCAGATTTGACCAAAGTTTGGCTTTCCTCCTTGGGTCAGTCCTGGGGCAGAGTCAGGAACCCCTAATCTAGCTGGCTCCTCAACCCCTCAGTTCGTGCAGATAAGAAACTGGCTGGGGTCTGTGTCAGCTTCTGCATCAACTCAAAGATGAATTTCACCTGGGTCTCATAGGCTTGGCATAAGGTTTTCTCCATGATTCCTTGGATACCACTGAAGTCCTGAAGCTAAAGTTCAATTAGGTTAAACCAGTAGATGCCAGTGTTGAAGTTCGTATAGTGTGGTTGTCTATGTTGTGCATACGAGGGCTTGGGAGACGATATTAACTATCAAGAAGATGAATTGCATGATCTGGTAGAGCAGCTGATAGTCCAAGGCCTAGTCAATCAGAGGGGATCAACACACGGAATTGAACAGTCATCATCCACGATGCTCTTGATGAGCTTTTGTCTGTCTGTGCAGCGTGAATCTAGAAGTGGATTGTGACCTGGATCACTTGGGGGGATGACATTTACCTTGACCTCTGCATTAAAGAAGGTGAGTGCTATGGTGGTTCTCACCAGGTCATTGGTTATGTTTTTCCCTCCAAGAGAGACTGGGCCTTTCTTTACTTTAAATCAGCCTCAGGGGCACTCAAAGGTCAGGAATCAGTATTTGCTGTTTACTACGTAGAACTCTTGACAGCTTGCCTCTTTAAGACCAGTACTGTCTCTGACTTCTTCCTTCTGTGCTGTCTAAACCCTCTTTAAAGGGCTCCTGTGATTAGTTAGGCTCACCTAGAAAATTGCACTTTTCCTTGACTTCAACTAATTAGGGACTTTAATTACATCTGCAAAATCCCTTCACTTTTGCCATATTCCTTGGGTTAGAAGCAAGGTGAGGGCCCTGCCCACAGTCTAATAGAGATTATATAAAAGTATGAATCATTAGAGCTCATTTTACAATTCTGCATAGTAGAAAGTAGTAAATCTTCCAATTCAGGAACATGTCATTCTCTCTATTAATTTAAGCCACTTTTATTAATTTTTTAACATTTATTTATTTTGAAAGAGAGGGCAGGGGAGGGGCAGAGAGAGAGGGAGACACAGAATCCAAAGCAAGTTCCAGGCCCTGAGCTGTCAGCACAGAGCCCAATGTGGGACTCAAACTCATGAACTGCAGGATCATGACCTGAACCAAAGTTGGACACAACTGACTAAGTCAACCAAGTGCCCCTATTTAAGCCACTTTTAAATTTCTCTCAACCATATTTTATAGTTTGCATTGTAGCATATCTATTGGAAGACTTATTCCTAGGAATAAGATATTTTTGTGCTGTTATAAATGATATTTTAGTATTATTTTCTAATTCTTGTTTTCAGCATATAAAAATAAAATTTATTTTTGTACGTTAACTTTGAACCCAACAATCTTGCTAAATATACACAGTAATTTCTACTAGTTTATTTTTAAATAAATATTACTAGATTTTATATACACACAGTCATGTTATCTGTTCCCCTTTTGTCCCCTCAATTTTATGCTTTCTTGAAATGCTTTTTGCATTGGACAGAAACTATTGTACAAATTTAATGGAAGTGCTGATAGTGGCATTCTTGTCTGTTCTCACACTAAAAAAAACAGTTAAATATTTCACCATTAATTATGATGTTTCCTATGGTTTTTTGTAAATATCGTTTACCCAATTAAGGAAGCTTCCTTCCATTGCAATTTGTGATTTGTTTCTTTTTTAATCACTAATCAGTGTTCAATATTGTCAGATGATTTTTCTGCATTTATTGATATGATTATATTATGTTTATTCTTTATTCTCTTCATGCGATTAATTATATTGATAACTTTTCTAATATTAAACCAATCTTGCTTTCCTGAAATAAAACATTCTTCACCATGATACCATATCATATATTTTGTATACTACTTTATTTGACTTGCTGATTTTTATTTAAGAGTTTTACTTACACACCACAAAAAAACACTACCCTATAATTTTTCTTTCTTATATTGTTCTTGTCAGGTTTTAGTATCAGATTGATTCTGGCTTCCTAAAATGCATTGGGAAGTAGTCCTTCTTTTTCTATGCCAAAGAAGTTTTTTGCCTTTTGATTAATATTATTTCTTCCTTATATGTTTAGAAGAGTCCACCAGTAAAGGGTGGAGTTTTATTTTTTGTCAAGACTTTCAGTTACAGATTCAATTTCTTCAAAACATATAGGACTATTCAGACACTATTTTTTATTATGTCACTTTTGGTAAATTGTTTCTCTTAAGAAATTTTTCCTGACATTTATCCTGTCTTTCTTCCATTCTAGTTGCACAGGATTCCTACCTCAGGCTTTCAGAATACCCATCTCTGCTCAATTACCAATGAAAGAGTAAGTTAATTCTTGACAAAAATTCTTTTCAAGCTGTTAGGTAAGTTTACTGAATAGAAATGATTGATATATTGGATAATTTCCCCTTGTTTCTCATAACCAATCAGCCACAGTCAACAATCAAGTAAAGAGTTTGTTATTTGTATTTGGTATCTTTTAAATAATATTTTTCTAAAAGTTTTTGTTTTTATAACCTTTGCTAATGAAGCCTGAGTACCTGAAGGGAGAAAGCTAGTAAAAAATTTGAAAGGATTGAAGACCGTTCTGAGCATGTAACTCCATCCACTGTAGTATAGGTGCCAATTGGTCATCTAAACATCCCCTTGGTAAGTCATCAATGTGGCATAAGATAGATATGCTTCATAATATAAAAATGAAGGGTGCCTGGGTGGCTCAGTCGGTTAAGCATCTGACTCTGGATTTTATCTCAGGTTGTGATCCCAGGGTCATGGATCAAACCCCGTGTCTGCCTTTGTGCTGAACATGGAGCCTGCTTAAGATTCTCTTTCTCCCACCATCCTCTCTCTCTCTCCCCCTCTGCCCCCTCTTCAATCCTGCTCTCTCTCTCTCTCAAATTAATACATAAATAAATAATAAAAATAAAGATGAATTTTTGCATCTCTTTGTTAATGTCAAAACATCCTAAAGATGTGGAAAAATCCAATTAACCATTTGGATTTTTTTAGCTTGCACCTAAAATATATGTTTTTATGACTATTTAAACTTTTATACCACTCTTTATGTTTAAGTAATTCTGAAGACACTTCAATATGTGAAAGCTAAGATGTTAGCAAATAGACCTGAATTTTGGGAAAAATGGGATTTGTTATAATATAAACAATGTGTATGCAAGATACATATACTGTTTAAATATTTTTGAAGGATATTGAGAGTAATACATAAATTGGTAAAATGGCAGTACTAGAAACTTGGGAATTTTGACTTTTATTTCTTCATTATATCTTAGATAGCTTTTAGCTATTCTCAACACTTACAATTATACCAAAATTTTACTTACTTGAAACTAGACTTAAGAATACTGTATCATCTTTCTGTCTAATCAGCCAGAGAGATATTTCTTTTTATCAAGTATAAAAGAATAAGGTTTTCACTTTACACCATTCTGTAAAATGATTTTAAAAATCAGGCAAATAAAAATTGTCTACTTGATTTCATTTGCTGGTTGATTGGTGTTTTTGTTCTCTTGCTTTGTTGGGTACTCTTAGAAGGGCATAGCATTAGTGAGGGGTCAAATGGAGACCATGTATACTCAGACAAGGACAGTCTTTCACAAGTATAAGTTGAATATTCTAAGAAATCTGTTACATCTTGATAAGCATCATCAGTGTTTCGCATACCAGATCTAAAGTGCACCTTGAAACCCAACAGAGGCTGACCCTCTAGTGCATTTTTGATGCTTACCCCCCTCTCTGTCTGAGTAGGTTCCTATCTGTTGATGCTTGATTGGCATGACAATTACTCTTTCTTCCTACTGGCCTCTCTCTAGACCTCAGGTCCTCATTATCCCTAACTTTAAACTTGTAAACCACTTATTCCCTTATGTCAGTGTGAGTGGACGTGAGTGTGAGTGTGAATTTGTGCCCAAGGAAATAGATTTGTTAGAGTTTAATACAGAAGTGCAAATATATGACCAACTTTCTCTGTAGGTATCTATTTGATAGTCTTATGGAAGACAGTTTTGTTTGAATATATTGTAATATCAAGATTTCAACACTTAAGTATTCACTCCCTTGAGTCCTCAGTATTAAAGTCTATGTATTTCTCACTGGGTAGAGTCATTCTTTTTTTTTTTTTTTTGCTGAGATTCGTACTTACTTTATTTATTTATTTTTTTTTGTGGGTTTTTTTTTTATAAATAGTTTATTGTCAAATTAGTTTCCACATAACACTCAGTGCTCATCCCCAAAGTGCCCTCCTCCATGCCCATCCCCCCCCCCCCCCCCCATCCCTCAGTCCTCAGTTTTTGTCAGCATTCAAGAGTCTCTCATGGTTTGCGTCTCTCCCTTTCCCCCACCATTTCTGCCCTTCTTCTCCCCCTTGTTCCTCCGTCAAGTTCCTCCTAATCCTCCTATACGTGCAAACATATGATATTTGTCCTTCTCTGCCTGACTTATTTCGCTCAGCATAACACCCTCAAGGTCCATCCACGTTGCTACACATGGCCAGATTTCATTCTTTCTCATTGCCATGTAGTATTCCATGGTATAGATAAACCACATCTTTCTTAAGCTTGCTGCTTGCTTGCCCTATAGGGAAGAGTCCGTTGAAAACTAGTCTCAGTACTTGTAGGGAAGAGAAAAAGAACTGCCCACATTAGAAAAGATATCAGGATAATGGAAAGAGAAGACCAGTGTGAAGATTAAATATTTTAAATTCAAGATATGTTTTCCTATAGCTTATTCATGGATTTGCCTATGTTTAATTCTATAAAAGTACATTTACTTTGTAAGTTGGACTAACTGAAAAATGGATACTTTAATCAAAGTTAAAGACTATATTTTAATCCTTTCATATGGGTTATTTAAATATAGAGAAGAATTATATCTTCCTTCTGTTGTATTTGGAAGGGCTTTCAGTTAAACAGATATCTCTTCTATCTGTATTAAAGGTTTTTTGTTTTTGTTTTTGTTTTTCCTAAACACAGTAGATATGTACAGACAGAGATTAAACTATGGGAAAGGAAAAGATAAGACACATAGCTTATCTTCTGGCAAACTCTTTGCATTTTCCATTAAATCATTGTTACAGTAGTTTTGGAATTCTTTATGTGCCTAATATTAGTGTCATGGAACTTTAGAGCTGATAAAGACAATCTAATTTACACCCTTCATTTCCTAGGTGATGAACAAAGATCTCCTAAATCCCAGTTCAAAAGTGATTGTGCATATCAAGATGTCATTGTCTCCTTACATATGCACTTTTATTTATAATTGTTTCAGGAATGGAACTAATAACTGTAAGAAAATAATGTTCAGATAAGTTAGCATATTGAAGTAAGTGTTTTAGACAAAACACATTGTTTGAGTAGTAATATGATATTTGTTCAAAAACCGAGTAGCTATTTTGCTTATTTTAATGTCATATAAAGATACTAAAATAACATTATTAGCATTAAAGCCTTACAAATGAATACGAAATATAGTCAAAACTGTCCCTTAGCTAAGCAGAATTATCATAAATAACACATACATCCTTTGAAATTTCCATTTTAGAAAAGCATAAACCTAAGCCTTCAAGTGAGAAATATCACCAAACAGTTCATCTTTAATAAGAGTTCAAGTTACTTACACTTTAAAACATGGAACTTCACTAAAAATTCCTCTTTTATATTCACAGTGTTTTTAATTTTATGCAGTGCTGTAAGTACTGAGTGTCCTGTAGCTCTGGGATCCTTCCATTCATTAAATGTCTTATTCTGAACAAAGAGCTGACTCCTTGGAATGCATGTTGTTGTATTTCACTGAATGAATGTCTAAGTAGATAAAAAAAAGAATTTAAAATTTTCTGATTCAACAGAGAATATTTTAGTGCTACACAATAGAGAACTGAAAACCAGCTTAGGCGCTTGGAATGTTAGAAGTTATGTGAAGTAAAAGTTACCTGGGAGGAATGTTACCATATGGCACATAGACTTAGATGTTTGAAATTATTAGATCTATAAAATTATCAGACATGTAAAATTTACTTAATTATAAGGATGTTTACTGCATAGAGATACTCTGTCTTGAACAATTTTCTCTCTTCCTTTCTTTTTTTTTTAAATTTTTTTTAATGTTTATTTATTTCTAGGAGAGAGAGAGAGAGAGAGAGAGAGAGACAGCGCGAGCAGGGGAGGGTCAGAGAGAGAGGGAGTCACAGACTGAAACAGGCTCCAGGCTCTGAGCTGGCAGTCTGCACAGAGCCCGACGCGGGGCTCGAACCCACAAACCGTGAGATCATGACCTAAGCGAAAGTCGGATGCTTAACCGACTAAGCCACCCAGGCGCCCCTTCTCTCTTCCTTTCAATCTCACTTCCCATAGAAAGTGGGATACTATGGGGAAAATAAAGAAAATGAAGGGAAATAACAAAAAAAAAAATACCTGGAGTGCCTGGGTGGCTCCATTGGTTAACTCTGACTCTCAATTTCAATTTCTGCTCCAGTCATGACCTCACCATTGTGAGATCCAGTCTCGTGTGGGGCTTCGTATTGGGCATGGAGCCTGAGATTCCCTCCTCTCTGTTCCTCCCTCCCTTCTGTTCCACTCCCCAGACCCCACCTCTCACCCCCCCATCCCCGCTCACGCAGGCACATGCCTTCTCAAGAAAACAAAACATGCAAACAAAAAACTCTCATCATGGTTCTTCCAGGTTAGCTATATTTTGGTCACTATTTCCTATGCTCATCTAAAGTTGTGAGACACATTTTGAGAATTATTGACTTGAACCCCTTGACCCTAATCTACTTTTTCCTCAGATCTATCACAATTGCCCCTTGTCCTAAAGTTTTGTTTTGCTCATCCTGATTGAATGTTTCTTCCTCTTCTGAATGACATATTATTCTGATAGATGCACTATATATATATATAGATATATATATAGAGAGAGAGACTGCTGTTATTTTGAAACATATAATATTGCCATTTAAAATAGTCAAACCATCAAAATGTTGGCTGACACATTTTATGTACAGAATAGCTGTGGTTGAATAAATGAATGAATGCTCAAGAATTCCTCTAGAGAAGTGATATGGTGAGAGAAAATCTGTTAATAGAGACCTGAAAAAAGAAGTATTATGGAAGGTCTCAGGAGACAGGATCTGATAGAATTAGGACAGATTTCATGAGTGACATGTGAGCAGTGTTTAAAAGAGATTAGCCATAAGAGTATTCTTGGGGTAGAAAACAGCATTTGCAAAGCTGTGGGGCTTGAACAAAGGTAGGTTCTACTGCTGGATGTTAGTAGAATATAGTGGAGATGAGAAAGCTGGAAAGTTCCTCTTGGATGGGAATACGAAGGGTGATACATCTCATTCTGAGGAGATTGCATTTCATCCTGTGGGCAATGGAGAAGGCATCAGCCTTATTTTCTTTGTTCTTTACTCTCTTTCTGCTTGAATCTACCCTTTAAAAGTTTTTCAGTTCATTAGTGGATTTTCTTGTTGCAGTTATAGTTGTTCCCAGCTGTGTCTCAGCTACATTTAGTAAAAAATCAGTTATTAAAACTATAGGCTTCAGATGTTATAAGAAATGTAACAAAGTATTAAACCAAATCTCCACAAGGTCTAGGGGAATGATGAGTAATTTAACGGTCTGTTAGAACAAAAATAAACATTTTCAAAGATAACAGAATGCACAGTTCCTACCATGTCCCCCCCCCCCCATAATGTCTAACATGTAATTAAAAAGTACTGGCCTTCAAAGGAGCAAGAAAATATAAATCATTGTCAAAAAATTTTTTAAATGTGTTCAATAGAAAACTCTCCTGAGATGGCCAAGGTATTAGAAGTAAAAGACAAGGGCTTTAAAGGAACCGTGATAAATCTGCCCAATGGGCTTAACATGAGATTAGAGACAACAGAAGTGTCAATGAACTTGGACATAAATCAGTTGAAATTATCCAATCTGAAGATAGAGGAAAAAATTGTAAAGAAAATGAACAGAACAGTTTCATTAAACAGTGATAAATATGAAGTGGTCTGAAGAGAAGAAAAGAAGAAGAGAGAAAATATTTGGAGAAATTTTTCACATATTTGGTGACAAGTAAGAAGCTCAGCTGACTCCACCCTGGATAAATACAAAGGACATGAGGAAAACCATAACTGAAGTACAAATAAATATCAAAGAGAAAGAGAGTGTCTTCAGCATCAAGAGGGGAAAAAAGACATATTACATTTAGGGAAATAGCAATACGAATGAAGTGGACTGATTTTTTACTAGGAAAAAAAGGTAAAGAAAATGGAATATCTTCAATGCACCAAAAGAAATCAGAATTCTGTCTCCAGGAAAAATATTCCTTAACAGCCAGGATTTAGAAAGATATTTTTCAGTAAAGCCAAAAGTGACATAATCCATACCAGAGATCTATACTATGAGAAATGCTAAAGATTTTAGACGATAAAATGTAATTGGGCAGACTGCCCTTGCTTCTTTATGTATTCCTCCCATCACATGTCATGGAGTTACATACACAAGGTAGGTGCTCAGTAAATAATTTCTTACAAGCCATCAGTGTAATCAATTAACAAATAAAAGGTAGTTTCAGATCAATAAATCATTTTCCAACTTTCACAATTTTATTTTCCTAGTCCAGTTCTGCTTTCCCTGGCATTTAAAGATTTTCACTCACCTGTACTATCCAATATTTTACTAAAATCAGGTCAATATTTAGAGAGGGAATGAGATGTGTGTTATCCAAACAGAAATTCTAAATAACCAACAATTTTCCTGGAAAGATTTATGGTTTTATATTATTACTGCCGGAAGCATCCAAGTAATTGCCTTTTGTTTTGAGATGTTCCACATTATCATGGTATAACATAATTAAATAGTTCTACCTTTATATTCTAGACACAGTGAAATTTAAAAAATATCAGCATGCATTTTGCTGGGATGTATTTATTTTATTTTTTGAATAGTTTATTGTCAAGTTGGTTTCCATATAACACCCAGTGCTCATCCCCACAAGTGCCCTCCTCCATGCCCATCACTCCCCTCCCCCCCACACCCATCAGTCCTCAGATTGTTCTCAGAATTCAAGAGTCTCTCATGATTTGCTTCCCTCCCTCTCCCCAACTATTTTTCCCCTTCTTCTCCCCCATGGTCCTCTGTTAATTTCCTCCTAATCCTCCTATACGGGCAAACATATAGTATTTGTCCTTCTCTGCCTGACTTATTTCGCTCAGCATTGTTGGGATGTATTTTAAGCTATGGCCTGCAAAAAAAGAATTATGGGAAATATTCTGCTGCTGTGAGTTTTCTTTCCAGGACAAAAATTTATTATAGCCCTAAACCTTCCCTTCCATATTTTAATTTTCCTAATCTCCAAAATTAGAATACACACTCCTCATGAATAGAATAGAAATTGGTTCTTCTTGAACTCCTTTGGTGCAGTGCTTTCTACTTACTAGCTGCTACTGGTGAATAAAAGGGGAAAAAATGAATGATTCCTAAATAATGGAATCATTAGTTGGTTACAAAATTTTCTAAATTCTATCTATTTCCATGTTGATATTAACAAAGTTGGATGGTTAGTCACACAATTTAATTATTTATATGTTGTTGACCTTATAACCAAACACCATAAGTTTACCTATAGTTCCTCACTGCATCCACTGAAATTCTCTTTATCAGGGTTACAGTGATTTTCATATGACAGAATGCAGGGGCTTTCTATCCTCATCATATTCCAACTCTTAGAACCAACAACACCCACCCTGATACTGAAACTCTTTTTCCTCTGGTTTCTATGATTCTACCCTTACCTAATTTTACTCCCAATTCACCAGCTTCTAGCTATATAATTTTATTACATACTATTTTGCTCGCTTGTTAAATGGTTGTATTTTCTTTATAATACATTGATAATATATCAAAATATTTCCTGATGTTAACATATCCTTGAGTTACTATGAATAACTATAAGACTACAAAGGGTTATTAGCTATCACCATTTTTAATCAACTCCAAGGTGTTTTTTTTTTTATTCTACATATTCCCAAGCAGGTTTGCATTAAGTGAGAGAGAGAGTGGTTTCCTGTGTCTTAATCTCAGAAATACATATGTTAACTTTGAAAATAATAGATAAAAACTTTCCACTTTTCTAACTTATGGTAGTTCCCATAGCACCTGTTACATCTGCAATAAAGCTGTTAAGGGAAGAATTCTTAAATAAGTTTAGTAAATTCTTTAATAAAGTTAATAATGCATTTTTATTTTTTAAACACTTATTTATTTATTTTGAGAGAAAGAAGGTACAAGCAGGGTAGAAACAGAAAGTTGGTGGGGGTGAGGAAAGAGAATCACAAGCAGAATCCATGCTGTCAGCACAGAACCTGACGCATGAGATCATGACCTGAGCCCAAATCAAGAGTCGGACATCTAACCGACTAAGCCACCCAGGCACCCCATAATACATCTTAATCTTTATCATGGTTATTTATTCAGAATATTTTTTAATTTTTGGTGTCAATATTGGTAACTTTTCAGAAAATTATTTACTTCATTAATACTTTCAAATTTATTAGGTTTATGAAAAGCAGTCTCTTAAAATCAATTCATATTTCTTACTTTTCTCTTATTTTATGTCCAAAATGATTTTTTCCTTTATTACACTTGTCAGAGAATTTATATTCTATCTTACCACACCTCCTTCTCATTCCCACCCTCTACACACATGTAAAAGCAAAAGCGAGTACAACAGGAATCACAATTTTTATTATGAATTATGTTTCTCTCCTAAAACTAAAAATTATCAATTTTCTACTTTGATATCATTTATTTCCATTTCAATACTATGTTAACTATTTTTGTCCCTTCTGTATTCTTATTTGAATAATTTATATCAATTTCTTTTTTCTTAATAACATATTCCCCTCTCTGAAACAAGTTACTTTACCTCTGAGTATACATCTGGCTGGCTGTCCAACAAGTTCTCATTTTTCTTTTCTTTATACCTAAGAATTTTATTAATGCAGATTTTATGTTCTATTTAAGCAAATAATTACTTTGGGATTTTTTTTTAATTAAGGTTTTAAATTCTTACTCTGTGTATAGCTCTCTCTGAGAAATATTATTTTCCATTAATGTGCGATACTTGCCAATCAGACCTCTCTGTTCATCCTCAGCCCCTTGTGCCCAGCAATTTCCCCTGCTGATTTCCCAAATCTCACGTGCTTTTGCTAGATGTACATATGATTTCCATCCTTTATAGTTTTGCAGAAAATAAAATTTGTAACTTCCTCTTTTTTTCCCCCTCCATTCTCCTTGATGCTTTGTAGGAGAGCAATGGGAAGATAAGTAGCTAAGTCATTGCTACTTTTTTTGGAGATTGAATTTGTAAAATATTTATAGTGACTTAATAAATCTGCTATGGTGGAAAGGATCTTTTCTCTCTGCTACAGTCTCTGCTCACTGGATATATGAATATCCTTTTTATAGCATCTCATCACTACTGAAGTTAATTTTAAATTAAACTTTTCATCAACCAATCTAACTTTAAGTTAATTAATGTTCAGGCATCCTGTGTCTATTCAAAGAATGTGTGATTAACATTTTGGAAACTAAATTGAATTTATATCTAGGGAATCATACCAAGAGTGATAGTTGAATTACAAGATATTTTGCAGGATATTGATAAAAATAAAATGAATCTAAAGAAAAACAATGAATTGTCTATTTGAATGTCTTTAATATTTAGAAAGCTAAGTAAATCATTAGAATAGTCTCTTTTTTTTATCATGGACTTATTTATTCATGTGATCTAGTAAACTATTCTGTGGCTTCTTCTATTAGTTTGATCTGATTCATTTGTATGTATGATATTACCAAACTAATTTGTGTCTTAGACTTCTTTAGCTTTTACATATAAAATGAAAGGCTATCCAAATTTTTTAAAAAGTTGAGGAAGGACATCAATATCTATTAGTGTAAGTTTTAAAATATCTCTTAAGAAGAAGTATTAACAATTTCCTAATTTTTATGTTTTTGGTAATAGCCTCTAAGTAATGATCAATTCACAAGATCTACTCTTACGCAAGCTACACATAAGCCTTCTACATGTAAGCTTATTCATCACAGTTGTATAGTGTCTCCTCCCACTAACAAAATTGTCTCTAAAAATTCTAGTGGCAGATTTATATTAATGAGGACTTACCTGTCTCATAATATTACAGTACATGCATTTTTCAAACTATCATATATCATTACCTTTAAAAGTTGCTACTTTCTGCCTGGTTAATTTCCAACTGTATAGTTTGGATAAGATTTTGAACACAGCATATTGTGAGTTTTTTATACTCTTATTTCAAGTTTAATTTAAACTTTCCATTGTTATTTGATTCATAGTTTACAGTTGCTAAATGGAACCTGCTTCTGAGAGTAAACTAAATACTTCTGTTAAAAGTACTATAACAGGGGCGCCTGGGTGGCTTAGTCGGTTAAGAGTCCGACTTTCGCTTAGGTCATGATCTCGCAGTTCATGGGTTCGAGCCCCGCGTCGGGCTCTGTGCTGACTGCCAGCTCGGAGCCTGGAGCCTGTTTCAGTCTGTGACTCCCTCTCTCTCTGACCCTCCGCTGCTCACGCTGTCTCTCTCTCTCCTAGCAATAAATAAAACATTTAAAAAAACATTAAAAAAAAAGAGTCTCTTACTGCCTCCTTTAAAAAAAAAAAAAAGTACTATAACAACATTGTGGCTATTGTGTTACTAAGTTCTAGGATACCTACATTAACGCATTTTTATGTAGTTCACCTCCAACCACCCAAACCAATTTTCTTACTAATAACTTAATTTTGATATACACAAAGTTTTGTCTTTCTCTTCTTTCAGATCTTAACTCAAGTGTTATCTTCTTGCAAGGTTTTCCCTGCCATCCTATTTAAAAATATGCCTCCAATGTTCCCTACCCTGCTTTATTTCATTCCATAACATTTATCACCCTCTGCTATTTTATATTTTACTTACTTACTTGTTTGTTTGTTTTTTGTGGTCTGCCTCAGCACTCTAGAACTTAAGTTTTATGATGTCAGAGATGTTATATGTCCTTGTTCATGCTCTAATCACTGCTACTAGAATAGTTTCTGAAATGGTTTCTCAATCAATATTTGTTGAATAAACAAAAAACAAAACCCAGAATGAAATGGACATGTATTTATAGAAAATGTCAAGGGTGTTACAGGAAGTAATGAAGAACGTTTTTAAGTAAAACTTTGTTATTACATTATGCAAATGGCATTTAGTATTCTTGATAAGATGTACCAACAAAAGTAGGTCTATAGGAGTTTCTATATTTCCACATAATAGTTAGACAGCTGGATGGAACCATAATATTTGATAGAATCTTGAGATAGAAAATAAGAATGAAGTTTTCAGTACTCTGGATTCATACTGATGATGAAGATATTAAATGATGAGATGAGCATGTGTTATGAAGGGTGGGAATATAGTAGAAGCTAAAAAACTGAATTATTTATGCTAGTGATAGGTTGCTTCGCCAGCCCCAGATGCTGTGTTTCATTCCATCATCTTCATTGTGACTTGCTTCTCACTGCCGAGAACAATATAAGAGCTTGAAAGACATAAGACAACTCTGTCTCTATTGATTTTTTTCCAACCTTCTGGCATGCATAGTACTAGGTAAATAAAGGCTCCCAATAGAGTTTGTTCCTCTACTATTCAAGGTGCTCTTCGGTGTCTAATGAAGCAAAGTGTTCTATAGCTGAATAGGTAGGAGCATCAGTACCAAAGCAGTAAATACGGAATCATAGCTCATTTTGGCACTAGTTCCTGATGCAGGATGAAGAAAGTAGCAATATGCCAGGTGGAGATAAATCACTTAGCTGGCTGATTACATCAAATTGCTTCCAATATAAGCTGCTGGGACACATTTACCAAATTGGCATTTCAAATCATTATAAGGAAGTTGAATTAATTTCCTATTTGTATGGGTTAATATTATGTGCTCAGTATGTGCTGTTAGTAGGCACTTAAAATATTAATTATTACATATGGAATGAAAAATAGAATAACATCACAGCTGATTTTTTTATTTTTAGTAATGTTAGACTCCTCTTTAGATTATGACTCTGACTCTGGAATATTGTCCTAAATATAAACTCTATTAGCTGTCAATGAATGTTTTTGATTAACCTAAAATATGTAGTGAGGCATTAACGGAGAAAATTAGGAAAAATAGACTTCATCCTATAACATTCAGCACCTGAATTTCCTTGTGTCATTTTCCATTTAGACTCAATCAAAATTAGATTGCAACTCATTTAAAAATTTTCCTAGTTCTTCATTGCTATGTGTCTGCCAGCCCCTGGATCACAATTCGGCTGTGTTGTGTCCTGTGTACATTCTTATTGATTAAAAGCTTTTATTGGTTGATTGTGATGAGGTTTTACACAGTCCTTTGATCCACAGAGTTCACTGTCTTGCCATTTTCACATTTCATTACATAGAGAAAATGAAACATGGGGAAGATTGGGGCATAGTGTACATCATTTTTCTAACCTTTGAAACTGATGACATGACAAATGGCAATAAAAATCCATTTTAAATCCTAATACAGTGACATTGAAATTAATGTAAATGGTGAGTTCTGTGACTGTCTTCCTTCTCTATTGAAAATAAATATTAAATACTACTGCCTTGGTTTCATAACAAAGATTTTTTATACTTTTTTTTAAAGCTGTTCTCAGAGCTAAATAATTCCTTTTCATAGGGAATATAAGACTCTGAAAACATCAAAATTAAAAGTATAAAGAGTGGATGGAGGCTTTTCTTTATCACTTTAAAGCAATTTGGTCAAAGAAGCCTCTAAAATTTCACTCCTGCCATGGGAAAAACTTCCAAACAATTACCACTGGCTACCACAGGAAGGGTTATAATTTTTTCCATTTGTTAAAATAAAAAATATTATTTTTGAAATTTAATAAAATAAGAAATACTTTTTTTGAAATTTAACAACATAACGTTGATCACAAAAAATAATGAACTGTCTTTTCAAAGAAGTTAGTTAGTCCTTAGTTTTTATAGAACATATTTATTACAGTTCATATATTCATTTGCCATAACAAGAAAATAGACATACTCCACCATATTTAGTTCCTGAGTGCTTTTGTATTAGATAGTTGACTTCGTTATTCTACGGCCCATTATTTTACCATCCATTATCCTACTTTCCTTCTCATTTGGGAAGAATCCCCTTGATTCAAGCAATAAGAGTTCTATCTTCTAATGCAAAAGCTAAAATATCCAGATATCACTTCTCCCTGGTCCCCTAGAGTGCCATAATACTGAACTACTGAACTTCTTCAGCTTTGACCTTGACTCTGCAAAGATACACATACTGTTAAACATGTTAACTTAGGTGTATTAGGTTTTGCAGAGGTGCCTAGACTGGCATCCTTCACATGGACTTGACCATATTCCCTGATTCCTAACCTTTTGGTGTCCTCTTATTTCTTGGGACTGGTTCTTTAGCTTTCCTATACATTCTTGAACTAAGCATTATTTATTCACGAAAATAATTTCTCTTAAGTTCTCCAGAATTGGTAGTGTTGCTTACAACGAAAGCTCTGGGAAGAAATTGGCATGGGGGAATTGCTTGCAGACAGCAGGCACACAGAGAAATAAGAAATTTTGAGGGAGGGGAGGCAAGATGGCGGAGAAGTAGGGAGCTCCGTATGTGTACTCGCGCCCATGCCTCACACGGAAAAGATCTGAAGCCATAGGAAACCGTACGAAACCCAAGAGATTGGGAGAAAAAGGACGCAGGTTCCACTGAGAAAGCCTTCTAACGTGAGTGCGAACTGGGGAAGAAAATCGGGCCTGGATCAGAGACTGGAGCGACGGGGCGATCCCCCTCTGCGGGGAGTGAGGGGGGAAAATGAGAGAGAGTCCGAAACAGAAACCTCCGCTCGGGGGAAAAACCTCCGCTGGGGGCATAAAAAGACCTTGCGCACAAAATACCTGAGCACCGGGTCCCCCCACGCTCCAATTCACCGCGGAGAGGCTGCGCTCGCAGACTGCTTCTTTGTGCGGGCTCCTGGCTGGCTGGGAGAAGCTGCGCGCCTGCCGCCATTGCCCTCCTGGTGGGCTTGGACCTCTGGAGGAGCCGCGCGCAGGCACCGGGCATCCGCGCTCCTGGCTGGCTGGAACTCTAGAGGGAAGGCAAAGAGATAAAAACTGGGAGATTTGCACGCGAATTCGTGTTTTGGGTGAAGAGACACAGAGGGACCTAGTTTTCCTCACTCCAGGGGGCTCAGTGCCCCCGGCAGGCAAGGCCCCCCAGCCTGACCCCGAGGAGAAGGGAGCAGCGACTTCTGGCTCCACCCGCAGAGCCAGGCAGGAGGCTTGGAATTGCCCTGAGGGGATCGCCTGAGGCAATATCAGCCGGGCTCTTGGCCTAGGACTTGGAGGCTGTGACTGGCCTAGGTTGAAAAGCGCAACAAACTTTGGTTGAGCCCCTGGCCCTGGGAGTTTACACGCCCATAAAAGCAAGGAGGAGCACCGCCACTCTCCTCCCCACAACGGCCAAGGCAGAGCTCCCGCCTGAGGCATTGGATCACGCCACGCCCATCCCTGCCTGAGAGCTGCCCTCCTCCCCTTTTCCCTTTTTTTTTTTTTTTTTCTTTTCTTCTTTTTTTTTTTGTTTCTCTTTTTTTCCCCAGAACACTGACCTGATTAACTCTGGTCACCAGCGTGCTTAAACAATCCCATTTAGTCCATTCTGTAGATGTAAATTCTACACCTCCCGACCTTTTCATCTCTTTCTCTCAGGAGTAATTAGACTATATAGTTTCTCTGGATAACACCAGCATCCTTCTCTCACCTAACCAACCACACTCCACCCTTTAACTCTTTGAAAAAAGCTTCTTATCCCTTCTGCCTGTTCATTCTATTTCCAATTTTGCCTCATCCTCGCCCTGTCTTCTCTCTCTGTCTCTATGCTGTTCAACCAGCACTGCATACACCGGCTATTTAATTGTACCTGAGAAATCCGGTTATATGCTAAAAACCATTCTTTGTCCATTGGTATTCTTCTTTTTTTTCCTTTTCTTTTCTTCCTTTTGACCTTTTTCTGTATTTTTTTATTTTTTTATTTTCTACTATTCACCCTCCCTCCTCCATCTTTTCCCTTAACTTTTTCACTTTCCCTCTCGGTTTGCATGTTAGTCGGATTTGTCTGTGCGTTTGTGCGCCCCTGCTCCCTGTGTGTTTGTCAGTCTGTTTTTCTCTCCAGGGCTACATCAAGAAATAAGCCAAAGTACACATGGTGGAGAGGCACAAATATCACTGCAAGTAGGAAAACAAAATAACCAAGGTCTCAACAAGAGAGACTAAGAGATACCATTCAAAAAACACTCTCTGGGGGCGCCTGGGTGGCTTAGTCGGTTAAGCGTCCGACTTTCGCTTAGGTCATGATCTCGCGGTTCGTGGGTTCGAGCCCCGCATCGGGCTCTGTGCTGACTGCCAGCTCAGAGCCTGGAGCCTGTTTCAGTCTGTGACTCCCTCTCTCTGACCCTCCCCTGTTCACGCTGTCTCTCTCTCTCTCCTAGAAATAAAAAACATAAAAAAAAATTTAAAAAAAAAAAAAAAACAAAAAACAAAAAACACTCTCTGAAAGGATAGGCCCTGGACAGTCAAAGAGTCTTCTTGGATACAGCAAAGCTCACAGGTGCAGAGAGCATAACAGGTCTTTAAAACTAACAAGAGCCAGAAAGCTAACTAAAATGACAAAACAAAAAAGCTCTCCTCCAAAGAAATTCCAAGAAGAATTGACAGCTAATGAACTGCTCAAAACAGATATAAGCAGCATAAATGAACAAGATTTTAGAATAATAATAATAAAATTAATAGCTGGGCTTGAAAAAAACATAGGGGACATCAAAGAAACTATGGCTACAGACAGAATGGAAAATAAAAATAGGCATGAAAGAATTAAAAAATGCGATAAATGAGATACATAATAAATTAGAGGCCTCCAATGCACGGATTGAAGAGGCAGAAAGGAGAATAAGTGATTTAGAAGACACCATTATAGAAAAACAAGAAGCTGAAAAAAAAAAAAAAAAAGAGACAAACTGACCCAGGAACATGAAAGAAGAGTTTGAGAGCTCAGAGACACGGTCAAACACAACAATATCCGTATCATAGGAATCCCAGAAGAGGAAGAGAGGGGGGAAAGGTGCTGAAGGAGTCCTGGAACAAATTATAGCAGAGAACTTCCCCGACCTGGGAAAAGAAGTAAACATTGAAATACAAGAGGCTCAGGGGACTGCCCCCTCAGACGTAGTTTGAATAGACCTTCTGCAAGGCATATCATAGTAAAAATGGCAAAATATAAGGACAAAGTGAAAATTTTGAAAGCAGCTAGGGAGAAAAGGGCCCTACAATACAAAGGGAAACCTATCAGAGTGGTGACAGACCTATCTACTGAAACGTGGAAGGCCAGAAAGGAATGGCAGGAAATCTTCAATGTGACGAACAGAAAAAGTATGCAGCCAAGAATCCTCTATCCAGCAAGCCTGTCATTCAAAATAGAAGGAGAGATAAAAGTCTTTCCAAATAAACAGAAATTGAATTTGTCACCACTAAGCCAGCCCTACAAGAAATCCTGAGGGGGACGCTCTGAAGGAAATGTTGGAAGGAACAAAGATACCAGAGACACCACCACAAGCATGAACTCCACAAAGGACACAAAGACTCTAAACTCACATATCTCAATAATAACACTGAATGTAAATGGACCGAATGCTCCAATCAAAAGACATAGGGTAGCAGAATGGATTAAAAAACAAAATACATCTATATGCTGTCTACAAAAAACTTATTTTAGACTGGAAGATAAAAGTAAGGGGATGGAGAAATATATATCATGCTACTGGAAATCAAAAGAAAGCTGGAGTAGCTATACTTATATCAGACAAACTGGACTTTAAATTAAAGACAGTAACAAGAGATGAAGGGCATTACATAATAATTACAGGGTCTATCCATCAGGAAGAACTAACAATCATAAATGTCTATGCATCGAATATGGGAGCACCTAAATAGTTAAAACAATTAATCACAAATGGAAACAGGCTCATAGATAAGAATGTGCTAATAGCAGAGGACTTTAATACTCTGCTTACAGCAATGGATAGGTCAACCAGACGGAAAATCACTAAAGAAATAATGGACTTGAAAGACACATTGGACCAGATGGATCTGACTGATATATTTAGAATTTTACATCCTGAGGCCAGAGAATTTACTTTCTTCTCAAGTGCGCATGGCACATTCTCCAAGATAGATCACATACTGCGACATAAAGCAGTCCTCAATAAATATAAAAGAATTGAGATAATACCATGCACACTCTCAGATCATAATGCTTTGAAACTTGAAATCAATCACAGGAAGAAGCCTGGAAAGCCTCCAAAAACATGGAGGTTAAAGAACACCCTACTAAAGAATGAATGGGCTAATCAGGCTATTAGGGATGAAATTAAAAAATATATGGAAGCAAATGAAAATGAAAAAACAACAATCCAAAATCTATGGGATGCGGCAAAGGCAGTCCTAAGAGGAAAGTACATTGCACTCCAGGCCTATTTCAAGAAACTAGAAAAAGCGCAAGTGAAAAATCTAACAGCTCACCTAAAGGAACTAGAGGCAAAGCAACAAGAACATCCTAAACCCAGTAGAAGAATAGGAATAGTAAAAATCAGAGCAGAAATAAACAACATAGAGACCAAAGAAACAATTGAACAGATCAATGAAACCAAGAGTTGGTTTTTTGAAAAAATAATCAAAATTGACAAACCTCTAGCCAGGCTTCTCAAAAAAAAAAAGACAGAGCACCCAAATAGACAAAACCAAGAATGAAAAAGGACTTATTACAACCAACCCCTCAGAAATACAGGCAATTATCAGGGAATACTATGAAAAATTATATGCCAACAAATTGGACAACTTAGAAGAAATGGACAAATTCCTAAACGCACACCGACTACCAAAATTCACATGGGAAGAGATAGGAAATCTGAACAGACCCATAACTAGTGAGGAAATCGAATCAGTGATCAAAAATCTCCCAACAAATAAGAGTCCAGGACCAGATGGCTTCCCCAGAGAATTCTACCAGACATTTAAAACAGAAGTAATACCAATTCTTCTCAAGCTATTCCAAAAAATAGAAAGCGAAGGAAAACTCCCAGACTCATTTTATGAAGCCAGCATCACTCTGATTCCCAAGCCAGACAGAGATCCAGCAAAAAAAGAGAACTACAGGCCAATATCCTTCATGAATACAGATGCAAAAATCCTTAACAAGATCCTTGCAAATCGAATCCAGCAGCACATAAAAAGAATTTTCCACCAAGATCAAGTGGGATTCATTCTTGAGTTACAGGATTGGTTCAATATCCACAAATCAATCAATGTGATACATCACATCAACAAAAGAAAAGATAAAAACCATATGATCCTGTCGATAGATATAGAAAAAGCATTTGATAAAATACAGCATCCCTTCTTCATAAAGACTCTAGAGACAGTTAGGATAGAAGGAACTTACTTAAACGTCATAAAAGCCATCTATGACAAGCCTTCAGCTAACATCATCCTCAACGGGGAAAACTGAGAGCTTTCCCCCTGAGATCAGGAACACGACAGGGGTGTCCACTCTCATCATTGTTGTTTAACATAGTGCTGGAAGTCCTAGCATCAGCCATCAGACAACAAAAGGAAATCAAAGGCATCAGAATAGGCAAAGAGGAAGTCAAACTCACTTTTCACAGACGACATGATAGTCTACATAGAAAACCCGACAGACTCCACCAGAAGCCTACTGGAACTGATGCAAGAATTCAGCAAAGTTGTAGGGTACAAAATCAATGTACAGAAATCGGTTGCATTTTTATACACCAACAATGAAGCAACAGAAAGAGAAATCAAGAAACTGATTCCATTCACAATTGCACAGAAAACCATAAAATACCTAGGAATAAACCTAACCAAGGATACAAGAAATCTGTATGATGAAGACTACAGAAAACTTATGAAGGAAATTGAAGAAGACACAAAGAAATGGAAAAACATTCCATGCTCATGGATAGGAAGAATAAATATAGTTAAAATGTCATTACTACCCAAAGCAATCTACACATTCAATACAGTTCCAATCAAAATTGCACCAGCATACTTATCAAAGGTAGAGCAAGCTATCCTAAAATTGGTATGGAACCACAAAAGACCCTGAAGAGCCAAAGTAATACTGAAAAATAAAACCAAAACGGGAGGTATCACCATCCCAGACTTTAGCCTCTACTACAAAGCTGTCATCATCAAGACAGATGGTATTGGCACAAAAACAGACCCATAGACCAATGGAATAGAATAGAGAACTCAGAGCTGGACCCAAAGGCATATAGCCAACTAATCTTTGACAAAGCAGCAAAGAGTATCCAATGGAAAAAAGACAGCCTCTTTAATAGATGGTGCTGGGAGAACTGGACAGCAACATGCAGAAGAAGGAAACTAGATCAATTTCTCACACCATACACAAAAATAAACTCAAAATGGATAAAGGACCTGAACGTGA
>NW_024080731.1:3407905-3485185 GCF_003009895.1 Hyaena hyaena | reverse complement strand
AAAAAAAAAAAAAAAAAAAAAAAAAAAAGAAATGAGAAATTTTGAATTGGTTACGGGCTAAAGAATGTGGAAGGAGACTGAAAATCTCCTGTTATTATGAATAATGGAAATCTGGAAATGAAACTATGCAAGGCATGAGCATTCAAGAGTGTAGGGTGGGGTGGCTACTTATAATTATATTGGAAAGAAAAAGAAAGACTAAAATTTGAATTGTCCATTATGGTAGCCACTCACTCCATATGGCTAACCTCTAGATATTAAAGACTTAATGCTTGGAAAAAAAAAATGTAAAATATCTCATTATTAATTTTATACTGTTTTTATGTTGAAATGATAATATTTGTGGTACATTGGATTAAATACAATATAGAAATAATTTCATCCATTTAATTTTTCCTTTATAAATGTGGACACCAGAAAATTTAAAATTACAAAACACGTTTCTGGTGTATGGGTTACAGTATCAGTTGAGAAAATGAGGACACAATAGGGGTAGTAGATGGGTGAGATTCTGGAGGACTTAAAATATCCTCATTCTTCAATCCCACTGCACTCCTCTTCCTAGATAAAGAAGCCTTTTTGCATTTGCCTAAAACACTGTAACTCCCTTGCGTGAGAGTGCTACACAGAAAATTAAGCCAATTTCCTTCATGTCACACGGTCTATCCTTCACGATCTCTAGGTCTCCAGTTGGAGTCATATATTAACATGATTCCTACATGCTCAGAGGATTTCAGAATGTTGATGTTTTAGTAAATGTGTAGGAACATTAATGAAAATAGATTATAAAGTACTCAAATAAAAGGACTAATATAATTTGAAATTGAGCTGAAAGTGTTAATATGAGCACACCTCCCAGAAATAGATGACTGGTTCAGTATGTTAGGTCGGTCAGCTGACATGGGCCTGATTGTTTGCTTCCTAGAGCCACTCGTGACTAGTCACCCACATAACTTGCCCAAAAGCTAAGGGAATTGGTACACTGAGCCCATCTGTGTCCCATTATCCCACATAGCCACCGAAAGTTTGTCAGTTAGAGTATATTGTAGTCAGAAACATAATGGTGTTCTGACCAAAGAAAGTCTGTCTCCTGGTTGACCTGACTGAAGCCTAATTCATAGGGGTTTTATTTCATAATCCCTGAAATTATTTTGTAAATTTCATTTCTGCTTAAGTCAACCAGAGACCATTTCTATAGCTCACAATAAATGACACTCACTAGCTGATGTAAATTTATGAAACTTACTAATGTCTTCCATTTATTGGAAAGGGTACTGATATTGAGAAAAATATAGCTTCCTTTAAATTCAGCTTTGAGGGGTGCCTGGGTGGCTTAGTTGGTTAAGCGTCTGACTTCAGCTCAGGTCATGATCTCACGGTTCATGGGTTCAAGCCCCCCGTCTGGCTCTGAGCTGACAGCTAGCTCAGAGCCTGGAGATCGCTTCAGATTCTGTGTCTCCCTCTCTCTCTGACCCTCCCCTTCTCACATACTCTTTCTCTCTCTCAGAAATAAATAAAACATTAAAAAATTAAAAAACAATAAATTAATTCAGCTTTGAAACCGAGTAATTATGACTTTGGGTACCTACCATCGTCACTTACAAAATTAGGATATTTGATTATCATTTGAATTGCTTCCAACTCAAAAATTGTTGATACTTTAGCCATCTACATGCAGTAAATGTCTACAAATTAAATTTATATTTAATCCAGTGGTTTGACAGCTCCTACCCCAAATATTCATGTGACAACAGAATCAGAATTATTGACAAAGCCTGCTGTAAACCTGAGGGTTTTTTTTTTCCCTGCTGAGTGATATATCCACCAAAGTTCTAAAACGTAAAACCACGTTCACTAATTTATCTCCTCAAAAAGTACTCATTATTTTTTTAACCTTGTAACTATTAACTTTGATTATTCATTTACAATAATTACAACTAAGCCAACATCTTTAGTCTACGATTTAACATAATATCCAGGCCAAAGTGGAAGACCATTAGGAAAAGAGGATTTTTAATAAGTATATCACAACTGTGGTAAGTGCCACAAAGTTGAATAGGGTGCTGTAAAAACATATAACGAGGCACCTGGCAGGTAAGTGCCTCTGAGAGATGCAATGTATTTTTCAGAGCTATGATAAAGGTGGAATCTGGATTATATTAAGGCTGGCAGCTGATGGGTACAGGGCTGGTCTCCAGCTGATGCATTTGATGAAGATCAAACTGATAAGCAGGGCAATGTATGGTGTGTCAGTCTGCTGACATGCTTTATAAATCTTCTTTTCCTCTTGGAGTTCTGGGGCCTCAATCCTCAAAGGGCTTGGATCCAGTTTTCCTCCTCGCACCAATCCAAAATAGGTGTTCACATCACTTGAGAAAGATTGTAATGAAAAAGCAAATAAATGTCTTCTGGTCTCCTCAAACATCAAGATACCTGCAAAGTTCTTCCATTCCTGTGTGCAGCCTTTACTTCTCCTGGTTAGGTCTACCTGCAGGAAATAAATCCAGAATTCTCCTTGAGAAGAAGAGTCCCCTAAAAATCCACTATCCACAAAGCAGAAAATAGATTTTCTTTTAGGCTAGTGTTCTCATTTTCTTTGCCACTTTAGTTTAATTTAGGTCCTGGGCATGAGTTTATTTTCACAGAGGTATTTATAGAGAGAAGAGAGAGAAGTTTAAGTTTGAATTTCTCCAATGCTTTTAAGATATCAGGGCTCTCTCCAAGGAACATGAGTGTATTTCCTTCATAGTGACAGCTTCCTAAACATGATAGCCTGATGGCTAAAAGCCAGGCTCCGAAGCCAGTAGAGTAGGTTATTATTTATAACTGTACCTTCACCGGAAAATCCTTTAATCATCTAAACCTCAATTATCCAGTCTGTAAAATGTGGGCAGTAGTAAGATTCTGGTGAGGAATGAATGAAATACATTTGTAATGGGTTTTGTACAGTGCCTTGTCAATTTCTCCACAATAGCTCTTAGCCATTAAGCTGACCATCATCATTACTTTTTACTAGCAGAATTACCAAATTATCACCAAATAGTAATACCAGAATAGCACTGGAAGTTTTGGGCCCCAGAAAGATAAACAGGGAAAAGAGCACATTCACATCACATAGGCAGCCTCTGAAAACATTTTAATTTATATAAAACTTATGCTCATCTATGTTATTCATTCAGGCCATTTTTTATTGACTATGCATCTTTGGATTAACCTTTATTTATTGCATTACAAAGCAGCTCATTAAAATGTTGAGTAAGGTCTCTGGAGTCAGGATGCCTGGATGCAAATGCAGTTTCCACCATTTTCTAGCTACACAATGTCAGGCAAGTTACCTCTCTGAGCCTGTTTTTACGTCTTCAAAAAAGTGGCACTAATAGTGTATACTTCATAGAGTCCTGAGGATTACACGAGATAAGATAAGAGTTTTCACAACAGAGCCTACCGCAAGGTAAATATTCAAGAAACGTTAGATCAATATAATGATATTAGAAAGCATCATAGATTTCTTATGTTCTTCCCCCAAAATCAATAGTGTTCTCATTTCTTATCCTGTTTAAGGATTTTGCTCAGTGTGGTAAAAGGTAATTAAATTTTCACCAAAAAAGTTTAGTATAGTGTTGCCAGACCTCAAATTTTCAGGATTGATTTAAGCAATTTCATGGTATCAGGTGGTTCAGTCAGAAAAAATAAAGAGGCTACTCTGGTATTTCGAACAGGAAGAAATTTAGCAGTGACTAGTGACTTACAAATACATAAGGGACACCTGGGTGGTTCAGTCAGTTAAGTATCCAACTTCACTCAGGTCATGATCTCAGGGTTTATGGGTTTGAGCCCTGCGATGGGCTCTGTGCTGACAGCTCAGAGCCTAAAGCCTGCTTCGGATTCTGTGTCCCTCTCTCACTCTGCCCCGCCCTTGCTAATACTATCTTTCTATTTCTCTCTCAAGAAAGATTTTTAAAAATGTAAGATTAAAAAACATAAGAAGGGCCGGAGGAGCAGTGACTGTGGAAAGCACCCACTATTTCCCAATGTTACTCACTTTTATCACCAGCCATGAGAGGATTAGAAAGTTCCAGGAGTCACAGGGAACTTTCACTAATGATCTCAGCTCACCACAGCACCAGATGTACAATTTCCAGGGATCCGAAGGAGTTGCAAAGAATCACATCTATTGAAGCCCATGAGGTCTCCTTACTGGACAAAGAATAATGGTTTCTGCTTCTTTCGTACTTTGTGGCCTCTGCTCAGTGGACTCTAAACCAGAAAGCTGTTAGCAAAGGATTCTGGGAAATGCATTTTTTACTCTCAGTCACTGTGATGTGAGGACAGCAAGAAAAACAAAAAAGTGCATGCTGGTTTTTCGGGGAAAAAGAATAGGCAAGTCACTCCTATGGCTATCAGCATCCATATCAATCCTTCTACCCATATTTAAGTTTAAAACATCAATAAAAGTAACAATGTTCCTAAATCTAATATATTGCTATTATTTCTTATTCAAATACAGGTGCACTCATTATCTTCTTATAAAGGAAAAATACCACATTCCATCAGATACCTTATCCAAACCAGTGGTGTTACTTACCCTTCTAGTTTGGTCCTGACACTGTCTTGATACACTTTAGCCTAAATAATAAATTTTAAAGTTATCTGTCATCAGAATACTTTATATAAAATAGAGGAAAGGAAAAAATAACATAAGTTACTATACACAAGTATATTCATAATGAATCCAGCAAAAAATTATGTCTGGGCAGTGACATAGTGATTTCTGCACCTGGATAGGAACCAATACTTGATTTTAATAACTTTCTTTTTGTCACCTTTGTGCTCAGTTGACACTTTAGCTCCTTATAGTTCTTTACCTGGTTAGTTGCCCAAAACCTCAGTGGGGTCCCACCTGCATTAGATTGCTATGGTCCTCTAAAGATGCAAACCACAAGAACATCCTAGAAAATCCCTTCTGTTTCGCACCCCATCCCACTGTGTAGCAGAGATCGTATTTTTCCTTAATAATCAAGACATTCACTCCAAATTGTTTAATGAACCTCTTCTTTGCCTATTAATTCGTTGGCAATCTCATCTTTCAGTTTCATAAAAATTCCATTTGCCCCATTGTAGAAGCATTCCTCCCTTAAGACCCAGGGACAAAAGTTGTTAGGACAGGAATTGGGACATCAAGAATGAAATGAGCCACTCCCACTTACTTCCTTAGTTTCAGACCCTTGTATTCTCATTATACTTCTTGGATATTGAGTCCCTGATAAGAACAGTGAATCCTATGGGTATTAGTTCATTCCCTCACTTCTAGCACAGTAAATTAGTTCCTTGGTCAGAAACAATGTTTTCTATGACAGAAACAATGGATCCTATTACAGGAAGTCTGAGGTTGACTCTGCCAGCAAAGTTTAGGGGACTGGCAAGGAAAATCTATTCCCACGGTGTCTATTGCAGAGCTCAAATTGCTACCTTTAATGAGATATAAAAATTCAATGTATCCACTTGCCACCAGGAGACTGCTGATGGTAGGGAATGGTGCAGTACGGGGGACTCAGTTTTCATCTCAGCCCTTGAGAGACTGGGGACTCAGTGACAGTATTCACTGGCTGGAATAGCGTGAGAGAACTTCACTTACATGGCTTCATTCTGCATGACTTCCATCTGAACTACATTGAATACTTTGTTTTTTAATTCATTAAGCAAACACAGGGATGGCTGTTAAAAAAAAAAAAAAAACAGTGATTAACATGCACAGATCCAATCATCTTATCTACGTGATTGCTGAGCGTCTCCTCCTCAGTGTATGCCCTTTGGGCCAGCCAGTATATATATATACGGGACACAAGAATCCTTACACTAAGTAATGACCTAAAAAGATCTTCTTCTGCTGGTCTTTCATTTACCTCCTTCTCTGACTTCCTTGTCACCAATATTCCTTCTAGATTTGTCACTATTTAGTAAATCTATTAAGATCGTCTATTCACTGGTGTATATCCGTATATCTGGTTGTTTCCATTACCAGCAAAGTGAAACACTAAATGCACTGCTCAAGGTTCGGTCCACTAGGAAGATTTCCCTTTCCCAGCCTTCTAGGATCCCAGCTGAGTAGTCATTATGCTATAGCTGTGTAGTTCGGACAGGTTGCAAATATCTTTTTATGTGTAAACTAGCCTTGGAATTTTTCTTTGTTACACAATCGGTTATAAGAAACTCCGCATGAGGTCACCCTTGTAGGCTGGGAGAGAGGTGGCAGTGCTTGCTAGCTAACTGCAGAATCTGAAGGAGCTCTTTGTTCTCAGTGATAGTGCAAGTGTAGCAACTTCTCTTTCACTTCGGAAGGAGTGTGTTAAGATGACAGACGCCACTGGTACATTAGAAACTATGCTGAGATCGCAGACACCAGAATGTTCATGGAGATTACTTGCCCACTTCTGCACATAATGTATCCTACCAAGGCATCTAGGATACTTGTTGATTCTTGCCAACCAGGTCCAAAAAGAATGTCATCAGTGCAGTAAACTCACAAAAACGTATGGGGTTGAAGGATGATTAAGATTTCTGTAGAGAGGTAGAAAATTAAAATAACCGTGGTAAGCAAAGACAAACAACAAACTGCTCCTAGTAATCTTTTTAATGAGTTTACCTTTAAAGACTTGCTATAGGCTTTTCACTTGTGTGAATTAGTGTTTTAGAAAAACTGAAAATTGGGAGAAAAGGAATATATTTTCATATCTACTAAGTAGCTGTATAAAACAAAGCAGATGAATCAAAGAGATATCTAAGAATAGGAGTATTATGTAAAAAGAACAAGTAATTGTGTAAAACAGTGAAAGGAAGCAAGATAAGATCATAAGATAGAAGAACTTAAAAATGAATTTTGGAGAGAAGATGAAAGTGAGGCATTTACAGATAAGGCAAAGAAAATAAAGGAATGATTATATAGAATGCTAAGGTAATCCATTCATGAGTTATTCCATCTACAGTAATTGCTTTTTTTTCAATTAACAGTTATGAAAGGAAAAATATTCCCAGTGGTGAAAAGCATTTATGACTGGTATGTAAGAGAAATAACATTTTGCTACAGTGTCAATGCCAGGAATATCATAGATTTTATTTGAAATTTATATGTGCCCAATGTTCATCTTTGTGTAGATATTTAAAACTCATATATGTTGATGCATTATTTTCATTTTCGTGGTTTCCCATTGTTGTCAAAAAAATTTAAGTACTTATCTTTCTCTCCTAGTGTTATTGTTATAGAGCAGAATGATATTCCTGGTTTTAGAAATAATTTTCTTTGCTTCAGCTGAAACACAATATATGCAAAAACTTCTCTTGTCCGCCAAATTTCTTCCAATTTAACATTATTTAATATTTTTTAAAATGGCAAATTTCACATTCTATTACTTTTATTTTGTGGTAATATACATGTAACAGGTTTTAAAAAATCAGAATGTATTTCCAGATTCTTTAATTTTACTGAGTCTAAAGTATTAGAATTACTTTCTTTGTTTTTAAATTTTTTTACATTTATTTATTTTTGAGAGACTGAGAGAGACAGAGCACAAGTGGGGGAGGGGCAGAGAGAGAAGGAGACACAGAATCCGAAGCAGGCTCCAGGCTCTGAGCTGTCAGCACAGAGCCCGATGCAGGGCTCGAACTCACAAACTGTGAGATCATGACCTGAACTGAAGTCAGATGCTTAACTGATTGAGCCACCCAGGCACCCCTAGAATTACACATTCGTACTGTGTAATTGCAATACTGAAGGGGAATTGAGAGAGAAGCATCATTAAAAGTATGTATTAACCATCAACCTGTAGAAGGATTGGCACCACGCTGACTACAGAACAAAGCACAAATGTTAATAGTCTTCTGGTAATTTACAATCTAGTTCATAAATCACTCTAAATCCCTCCTCATTTTATACATCTGTGAATTTAAAAACTCTCATTTCATTGTTTATATGAATTTTATAACATTACAGTTCTAATGGTCTGTCAACGTAAGAGGTTAAGTGACATGTATCTTATTGTTAGATTTGTCCCCCCAGATTTCAGCTCTTGTATTTTATAAAATTAGGTTTATTGAGATATAATTTACATACCATAAAATTCAACCATTTAAAATGTATAATTCAGGGGGCGCCTGGGTGGCTTAGTCGGTTAAGCGTCCGACTTTCGCTTAGGTCATGATCTTGCGGTTTGTGGGTTCGAGCCCCGCGTCGGGCTCTGTGCTGACTGCCAGCTCAGAGCCTGGAGCCTGTTTCAGTCTGTCACTCCCTCTCTCTCTCTGACCCTCCCCTGCTCACGTTGTCTCTCTCTCTCCTAGAAATAAATAAAAAAAAAAATTAAAAAAAATGTATAATTCAGTAGTGTTCAGTATATTGGCCACTATCTAATTTTAGAACATTTTATCACCCCCTAGAATTCTGGAGCAATGATTACTCATTCCCCCTCTATCTGAGTCTTTAGGAATCACTGCCTATTTGTTCTGTACATTTCATACACATAGAATCATACAGTGCGTGGCCTTTTTCACCTAGTTTCATTAACTTACAATGATATTTTCAAGATTCGTCCATATTGTGGCGTGTATCCGTACTTTCCTCATTTTATAAACAAATAAGGACTGTGTGGTTATACCATGTTTGTTTATCCATTCATCAGTTGACTGATAATGTTGACCATTTCCACAGTCTGGCTACTATAAGTAATGCTGCCATAAACTTTCAAATACAAGTTTTTGTGTGGATATGTTTCCAATTGTCCTGGGTACATACCTACAAGTGGAATTGCTCTGTCATAGAGCAACACATGCCCGTGTAAATAAGGTCCATTCTTCTTTAACAAAATAATACATACACAGATTAAAAATCTTATGAATGTCTTTGTCACACCAACCTGGATTGGTATAGAAGTTATCATTCATTATTATTTCTGACTATTGACAATTCAGCATCATTCCTGAATCATTTTATTCTCTGTCTAGGCCAACAGGATTGTGGCTTAGAATTACCAACAAAAAGCCCTCCAGTGAGAAATAAAAGCCATTGGCTGCTCTTGGATCAATGGAGAGATACATGTGAGATTCAGCAGATTTGAAGTTTTGCCATAGCCTCTGAGAATTCTCCCATAAACTTCTGCTTTGAGACTATAGATGGTTATAAACATTCATAGTGAATCTTCACATTTCCTGAAGTCACTTAGGTCTCAGAACATTAGCAGTGAGCCTGAGACTTATAGAGGCTTTTGTTGACCTTTCCTCTTCCAACATACCTAATGGTTTTCCAAGTTTATAATACCTTGTATTAAATCTCTTCTTTCTTGGACTACTTAGAGTAATTTTTGTTTTTTTCTTATTGAAACCTGATATATTTATGTTGGAGGCTTTACCACACACACGTAAGAGATTTTATTTTAAACATTAGCTATTGTAAGAAACTTTCTCATGCTGCCATCTCCTTTGCCTTGGTATTGCTGTAGCTTCATCCAGACCATCTACAAGAAGAGGGAACATTTTCTACTGGTGCTTTATGCTGAAGTCACCATCTTCGTTCTTGTGGCATAATGGGTTCCACTGCCTAGCTCTTGAAATATCACAGCCCACAGAGTTTCCTTCTTGCTTCCATCAGATGTCTCAGCATGGACAACGTGTGGGGATCTTCTCTGACTTCTTATGGGAGGCTCTGATTACTTATGAGACTTTATGGGAATGCACAAAGAGATAGTATTCATTTTCATTTTTCACCTTTTCTAATCTAATTTTTAATGTATATTTATTTTTGAGAGAGAGAGAGAGTGAGTGAGCAGGGTAAGAGCAGAGAGTGAAGGAGGCACACAATTGGAAGCAGACTCCAGGCTCTGAGCTGTCAGCACAGAGTCCGACGTGGGGCTAGAACTCATGAACCACGAGATAATGACCTGAGCCAAAGTTAGACACTTGCCCGACTGAGCCACCCAGGTGCCCCTGATCTTTTGCCTTTGAAAAAAGAGTTCGTAGAGTGTTATTTTCTGCTCATTCTGTTTTCAATCAGTTGTCCAATTTTCTTCTTTTATAATACATTCTGGCACTACAACTGAGGCATGTAGATAAATACACTGACAGAGATGTTGATATCTATAAATACACGTGTAAAGACTGCCATTTTATGAGAACTGACTATGTGCCAGATACTGTATGATGCATTTTACATAATAATGAGATAGTACTTTTTAGTGCATACTATGTTCAAGGTGCCATACCATGGGTTTTATAAGCATTATCTTATCGAATCATTAAACAGTTTGACAAAGTACTATTATCACTTACATTTTATTGATGAAAAAACAGAATCAAAGAGTGGTTAGGGGCACGTAAGTGGCTCAGATGGTTAAGTGTCCACTCTTGGTTTCAGCTCAGGTCACGATCTCACGGTTTGCATGTTGGGCCCTGACAGCACAGAGACTGCTTGGGATTCTCTCTTTCCTGCTCTCTCTGCAACTTTTCCCTGCACACACTCTCTCTTTCTCTCTCAACATAAACAAACATTAAAATAAAGTTAAATAATATTTCCATCGTCAAAAAGTTATAAGGTAATGGAGCTAGGTATCAAACCCAGGTTTCTGTCTCCTTGAAGCCCATATTGGTTATACCAGCAGGTTCTCTGACATATCTATGCAATAATAAAGAAGTCTATAGTCTTCATCTGTATTATTCCAACCCATCTTCCATTACCACAGGGTGTTTGTTTTCTTTCTTTTTTCCACAAGCAAGTAACATAGTCATTTCTTGCTCATAATTCTCTAATGGTTCCCTATCACCAACACTGTGAAATCTATACTTTTTAGGATGGCTCAAAAGGCACTCTGTGCTTTCACTCCTCGAATCTTAGTCCCTCCCATTTCCTCCAATCTACATCTTTTCCTGACATCAGGTTTTAACATCTGTCTGGAATGCTTATATGACTAGCAAACCCCTAAACATTCTTCAGGTCTTCTATGAATGTTCTGTGAAGATTCTGTTGATCTGATTTCTTCAGGAAAACTTGGATAGAATCTCACCCTTCCTGACATTGCTTCTTGGCACATTTGAGTTAGTAAAGTATGGCTCTGTCATAGGTGTGTTGTAAAGATTCAGTAAGATTGTCCTTTGAAAAGACTCAAAAGAATGCTTTGACTGCTAGGCATTCCCCAAATCTATAAAATTAGTACATTGTAATTTTATTTGTTTTAATAGCTTTCCATTTTTGATTATTCTCCTTTTAATATTATAAATTCTTTACACAGCATTTATGCTTATGACTGGAAAAAATCCTGAGAATGTTCTAGGCATGGCTTATTGGCTAATTGCCTGCTGCTGAGACTCTCTAGTCAGTTACCAAACCATATTTGAAAAGTTTCTAGGTCTGGAGCTGAAAATAATGTGTGATGATGCTGTACATGTTGGTTTGTACTTAAATAGTGTTACTAGCTGAGAGGAACTGAAGGGAGCCAGTGAGCATCTCTGGTGATAACAGAGAGCTATCACAGTTTCCGTTGCCCTGCTACTTAAAAAGTGGTGGTGCTAAGCCTCCTTTTGGGGATAGCTTGATGGAGCCACATACACTCTTTGCCTGCTCTCTTGGCTGCAGGAGCATGCTGATAAAGGTACCATGTCTTCTCTAGCAAGAAGATGATAATACATGACTCACAGTTTGTTAAAATACACAATAATTCCTTTTCTTTTTGGTAGCAAAGTTCACGAAGTGTGGCCACAGTGAAAGCTAACAATAAAGTGGCCTTTTCAGTTCTTAAACTGAAAGTGAGTATACGTGAATGTCATGTCATTGTCATCCTCAAACATAAAAGAACCCAAGATCTGTGACCTGAGTAACATTCTCATCCACTGCTAATGCCCTGTCTTTTTATTTCATAACCACAAATTCTTAGCAATATTCTTGTGCTATAAGAGATATTGGGGGAAAGCTAAAAGAAAAAGAAAGAGGGACACACACACACACACACACACACATTGAAGAATAGGTGGGAAGGAAGAAAGTCTGGCAACAATCATTACCTTCCTGAAAAGGAAACCCTTTTTTTTAAAATGTTTATTTTTGAGAAAGAGAGAGCGAGAGAATGAGATTGTATCCATGCTTGCATAAGGGAGGGGCAGAAAGAGTGGGAGGCAGAGGATCCAAAACAGGCTCTGTGATAGTGCAGAGCTCAACATGGGGTTCAAACTAACGAACAGAGGTCATAACCTGAACCCAAGTGGGACACTTGGGTTAACTAACTGAGCCACCCAGTTGTGCCCCTCCTCCCCCTCCCTCCCCAGGGAGGAAACTCTTAAAAACCTTAGCATTCTTCATTTATTTATTTATTGAACAATATTTACTTTATATCAATCAGACAGTTTACTGTGTGCTGGGGGCCCTGCCCTCATGGGGACACCAGATAATAAACAGGAAAACAGATGAATAAGAAAACATTAGGGAGTGATAATTGCTACGTATAAAATTAAATGGGGTGATGGGCTAGCAGTGCCAGGGAACGGGTCACTTTCGATTGGGTGGTCAGGGGAGAATCCTTACCTTATTAGCGTGACTTCACACCTATCCGTGTGCTTTTCTGGGTGAGCTCACAGTGCACCAGGTGCTGTGCGAAACAAAAAGAAAATTAGCCCCAAACAATTGTCCTCAAAGATATTAGCGAGTTTGGGAAGAACTATGACCAAATTGGCCCCAGAGAACCTGATTAGCTTCCTCTGTTTTGCCACTGACACCAGTCGCCCTTCCAATATTGAGGCCTGGTCCAAATCCAATCAAAACAGTTTCCGTCACAGCAAGATTGGTTTATGAATGTGGTGATTCACACTGCCATCTGACTCTCTGCATTTGGCTCTGAGCAATGCTCCAGTCATGGAGACATGTGAAGCCAATGCAATTCAGATTTAAAAATACCATCAGGATTATATACACTAAACACTCCCATTTTTATCACAGTGTTTTTATTGACAGATATGAAAAGGAGGATTATTCTTTTCACAACTGCATTTTACAAAGAGTCCATGAGAAGAAGTTCAAGTGCCGGTAGTACCAAGGATATTTTGTACTGTGTTGACAGCAAATGAAATAGTCCTTTAGAAACACTAACAGCACGTGGATTAAGTGGTCAACGAAACTGCTGTACCCAGTGAATCTGAGTCATTGACATCTAGGGCATTTATTGAACCTCAATGTAGAGAAAGCCAAAAATTCTCCCTCTGAGTTTCTCACACATACTAATGCCGAAGATGACATTCCATAAACGGGACAATGGTTGAGCTGACACCCACAATCTGAAGGAAGGAAGAAAGAGGCAATTGAGATTTAGAATGTGCGTGATACTGTGCACGTATTTTCTCACACCAGGTGCCCTTCCATGTTCAGTTGAAATACTTCTCCAGGGTCTCCACTTCTGCCTTTAATAAACACTCCAGTTATGCCCAAGTCTTCTGCAGCTTTTATTGGGATATAAACACACAGGGTCCATGACGGTAGTTAGCGTTTATCGGTACAGAAGAGCACTGTGCATATTCCCACAAAAGAAGTAAATGCAAGCTCATAGGTGCTAAGGCTGCATATTTATAAAATCCCCTCCTAGAAAGTATATTTAGGAGATGGAAGATCCTATAGTGCAACCATATTCAAAATATACATACATAATCTCTTTCATTAACAAATAGAAAAGAAAGAACAAAGAAAGTAAACAAAGGATTTTGTCATCTGCCTCTGACTTATTTTTAAGCGTTTTATAGGGTACGATCAGGAAAGAAAAGATAACATCAATACTGAGAAGGGATGAAGGGAAGAGCCAAATACTGGAACACAGGTTGAGGGCCTTTGTGGAACACCCCTTTAGGCTAGGACATAAATTAAACCATTCCCCAAGGGTTGCCTCACAAGAGCAGACTGTCTATTAAGGCAAGGTTTAGAGATCATTTTATTTATTGTCTGGGTTTTTGTTGTTGTTTTTTTTTTTTGTAACTAAAGCGTATTGGACTTTTTCTGCTGGTATTTTCATTTGAACCAAGGTTATAAAAGTGATCTGAATTATATATGAGCCGTTTACATCCTCATGAAATCTCTTAACATGACAAATTTGAAAGTGAATGATTATGTGAGGTATGTTTAGAATAGTAATGCCGTAATGGGAAATGTGAATTGCATTTTTGACATTTATCCATTAGTTAATTACTCAAGTATTCATGCCTAAGTGGAAATTGTTGAATTTTCTTCAAATGTTAGTTATTGACCAAAATCTTCCTAATAATAGTTAGAAACACATCATTCAGGCATTTTCTTATGTAGAGTATACCTCCAGAAATAAAATATGAGCCTCTAGGGTAATTGAAAAACTGCTACATTCTACAATTATCAGATAAAGTCTAAGGCGATAAATATTGTCTTTAAAACACCCGGGAAACCATTATTTCTGAAAATAAATTGTAAACTAAGCATGATTTTATTCTGCAGGTCTTTGAAGCTATAAATCAATTTATGCTTGCCTCCACTCATTTCACCTATTGTTCCCTCACTTCCTTATTTCCAAGGAGGTGATGATAATAACCCCCCTGTATCTCATAGGGGCTATTATAAAGATAAATGGCATAATATATGTGAACATGTTTTGGGTGACTTGAAAGAGTCATTTAGAAAAACTAACAACCTGTAGATTAAGAGGTCAACCAGACTATATTATTAATTGCTGTTGAGAAGCTATAGAATGGACATTTAGTAATATTTTTATACTTTGATGTAAATAAAATTACATAGATCTATTCAATATATTTTTTAAAAACAGAGATTTACCACATTCTCTGATTCAGATGATTCAGAATAAATGCTATTGATTTTTTCTTCTTGAGTTCATTATTTTTTAAAATGTTTTTTTTTTTTTTTTTTTTTTNGAGCAGGGGACGGTCATAGAGAGAGGAAGTCACAGAATCTGAAACAGGCTCCAGGCTCTGAGCTGGCAGTCAGCACAGAGCCCGACGCGGGGCTCGAACCCACGAACTGCGAGATCATGACCCAAGCGAAAGTCGGACGCTTAGCCGACTAAGCCACCCAGGCGCCCCTTGAGTTCATTATTTTTGATCACTCTAGTAAGTCTGCATGATCCAGCATTCTCAGCATTTCTTTCTGGGCCATTGAGCTTAAACCCAGAATCATACCCAGACCTTTTTACCCGTGTTACAACTATAAACAGTTAAGTCAATGGCTGTAGAGAGTTAACAAATTATATTCTTCACATTAATTCATAAAAGCCACTGTGTTGTTATCTTCAATCTTAGTTGTGCTAGTTCCAATCCACAATTTTACCCATAAATAAAGATGAGCAATGATGCAAGTTATCAGAAACAACAGATAATCCATTGATTCCCTCCGGCAGAATAAGCAGTTGTGTGCAATGGGGACAGTTGTGGGGACTGAAAAAATGTGACTGTAACTGGGTTGGATTTATTTATTTATTTTTTGGCTTCAATATATTATTGGAAAGGAGTCTCAGCTGGGGTCTCTGATCCCTCAGGTGAATTATGGTTATTCATGGGTTCAAGGCCATCAACAATCATAAAATGAATGCAGATTAATATGGGGAATTGAATTTAATTCTCATTACTCTGGAGAAATAACACTGGGAATGGATGCTATTCCTGCTTGTCTAATAGATCCCTTCTGTGTTCCCAAGGCACCTTGCCTACAGAAACATTTTCACTTGGATAAATAAATAAGCCAGGCAATGGCATGTATCTTTTACATGACCGAAAGCATCGATTGTGCATTTTTGTTCCCAGCGACTAGAATAGTGGTTGGAATGAAATAGACACAATATAAAATATGCTTGTGTGAATGAATGAATGTCTTGAAAAAGCAGTCATTAACCATTTTAGGTCTCAATTTGGAAAAACACTATTCTTGTATTTTGAGGTCAGACAAAATTAGAAAAAAGAGACCTGGAAAGAAACTTAGGAGAAAATGGTGAAAATTCAAATAGTTCTGTAAAGTACAGATGCTTTGTTGGGGAAGGGAGACACTTTATTAGGCTATTCAGTTACACATAAACAAAGCAAGTTCTCTGCGTCCTCTTTGTTCTTAAAGGAAACTGGAGCAATTAATCAGAGCTCTATTTCTTTGGGGAAGTTACTCATAAAATAAAAAGAGAGGAGTCTCAGTCACTTAAGGTAAGGAGTATCTGATATTTAGCCAAGAATTAAATAATGTGCCCAGCACTTTACAGGGATCCATGTATCACAAACACTGGTCAGGAAAGGCTCCCCATCTCTTGCCCAGCGTTTTTGTGTCTTCAAAACAAAGGCACCTGCTGTTAGGTGTGGAGGTTTGTGTACCGTGCTGTGCTGAAGTTTGAGACAGACCTTAGTATTTCCAAAGATAGGGATTATTTACATGGTGAACAATGGTGAAAGGTAAGAGAAGAGACAAGTTAAGTAACTTCTCAAATTCCTTCTCTTAGGTATGCAGCAAAGTCTCGCCTAACAAAATCTCATTTCCCATTTGTACTGAGTGTCCATTTTCTTTCTTTCTTTTTTTTTTTTTTTAAATTTTTAATGTTTTATTTATTTCTAGGAGAGAGAGAGAGAGACAGCATGAGCAGGGGAGGGTCAGAGAGAGAGGGAGTCACAGACTGAAACAGGCTCCAGACTCTGAGCTGGCAGTCAGCACAGAGCCCGACGCGGGGCTCGAACCCACGAACCGCGAGATCATGACCTAAGCGAAAGTCGGACGCTTAACCGACTAAGCCACCCAGGCGCCCCTGAGTGTCCATTTTCTTGCTTCCTGATCCAATTCATAGTTTCAGAGGCAGTTAGTTTCAAATTGTACAATATTTGTTCCAGTCACTAATGGATGCTGAAAGACATTTTATAATATAAAACAATCCATATTTCTCTCAAATGTGAGTGTAAGTTGTTATTTGCTACAATTGATAGTGTAAAAATGGTTAGTAAGACCTAACTGAAATTTCAAAAAGTGGTTAAATGCTCTATCTTATGTTACTTAAAAAGGTTAGAAGACTAATAAAATAAAATAGATGAGAAAGTTAATAACGTTAAGGGCAAGCTCATATTTCATGATTACTATTTCAGTACTAAATTCAAGAATTATGAACAAACACCAAGCCTCACTTTTTGTGCTATGTATGAGCTTACTTTAAACTACTGCAAAAGAAGGGACTTCAACTAGGCCAATAGTGGAAATATTCTTTGAAATACTTGGTGAAATAAATATTAAATCCCACCCAATAACCACTCTCAGACTCACTATGAAAATGTCTAGTACATGGTTTTAAAACAAGACACACTAGAGAAGCTAAGGGAAGAAACAAGGTTCTCAAATTAGGAGTGATTGATAAAACCAGACCCCAAATTCAAGGAGTGCTAAGAAAAAGATGCTTGAAGGTCTTGCTCCATTTGGGGAAAGGTTTATAAAATTTTTGTAATTTGTATGTTATTCAAACATTGTAACAAAATCTTACACTTATTATTTTGTTAAATGAAGTTAATTAGTTCATTCGTTGTTCCCAGAAAAGCCAAATTGTTAAGAATTTGTCTTAAGCAAAGAACTCTTGTATCTTCTTTGACCAACTTCATAATAGATCTGAGAATCTCATGAGATGTGTATAAATGTGGAATTATATCTTTGAAATAGTGTCAGATCCTTATATTGTGATGGGAACTTGAAATATCAACATTTATCAATATTTTTGGGGTCTGTCCATAATTTTATACTGGTGATGTTCAAAAATGTTGTATATGTGCTGCACAAAATTAACTACAAATAATGTTCATCATATATTAAAAATTTCCACTGGGAGGGGCCCCTGGGTGGCTCCCCAGTTGAGCCTCCAACTTTGGCTCAGGTCATGACCTCATGGTTCGAGCGTTTGAGTCCCACATTGGGCTCTGTGCTGACAGCTAGCTCGGAGCCTGGAGCCTGCTTCAGATTCTGTGTCTCCCTTTCTCTCTTTGACCCTTCCCTGCTCATGCTGTCTCTCCTCTCTCAGAAATAAATAAAACGTTTAAAAAATTAAAAAAAAAATTTTCCACTGGGATTAATGTAAATGATTGGATAAGGTTTTAAAATAGTAAAACAATCTTTCAAATACCATCAATAATAAAAGAGTGAATTAAGGTCTTCGGCAGAAAATGAAAACGGCTTTAATTTTGTGCTGTCTACAATTGTTTGGCAGGAAATATTGCTTGACATTGATAATGTTATAAAACACTTAAAAGGCAAGCAATTCTAATGTTGAACACCTCAAGTTTAGACAGCCTAAAACACACTATTTCAAAATCTAGAGAAAATGATTTTTTAAGTGAAAAAACTGCATAAAAGATATGCAACAAAATTGAATTTCCAATAAAATGTGAAGAAATTAAGGAAATTAAAATTTTGCATAACTATAGAGAAGAAGATTCACATCAAATAATACTGAAACTATCTAAAGATACTATTTTTTAGTTCTTACAGATTCAAAGCATAAAGCAGTATAAATTCAAAAATAAAATATTCAAAGTATAAAAAGTCTAAATTCAAAGTATAAAGCATACAAACAAGCATATATTATGACTTTCAATTTTTTAAATAATATCTTATTGAAAGAAGTCCAAGAAACACATATACTTCAAGATGTTGTGTTATGAAATGCAAAAATTTGATATATGTAATATAAAATTATATAATTAAATATATTTGTAATAGCTTTTGCAAAGTGTTAATTTTTCATATATTCCTCCCAGTACCGTGTTTGAACATGGAATCATTCCTACTATTGTACTATAAATTGTAAACAATTCCAGACAAATTTTTCCAAACTGAAGTTACTAAAGCAAATAAACCCTATTTAAGCATTGTGATGTTTTGACAAAGATCTAATTTGGCATTGCTGTCAATATAATAAACATTATTTGAAAACCTTGATGATAACAATATAATAAGTATTTCTGTTGACATGACAGCTAGAAAATTAAGTTATATGAAATAAATATATAATAATTTATTATTTGTTTTGCTTTATTATTCATCCAAATACTTTCTTCCTTTCAATAGAATAGCCAAGCATGTGTCATGTTTAAATCTGTTCATTTTTGATGTATTGCTGACCTTCAGTAATATAAATTATCAAAGCTTAGTGCACATCTTTCGATGTATTCATTATGGAGGGACGTTTCTCAAAATAAAAAGGAAGACTGTATTTCATTTAATAGCCTGTAACTCTAATTTATAACTTTTAAATACTTAATCTTATTTTATATAGACCCACATTTATAATATTTTCCAGGTCTCACAAAGTCAGGTGTAAATCTGATGGTGAGTCTTGCTCTGAAGGAAGTAGACATTTCTATTTTTACTAATCTTGTGAAGAAGCCAGAGTATCAAAGTATAATTTCTACCAGTTAAAAATACAACTCATAAAAACATAAAGTAAGCTCATGTCAAAAACATTCATAAGGGACTAAGCTAAGGGTTAAACGAGTTCAGTGAGGTATAAGAAAGACCAAAGTGTGCATAGTCACAGAAGGAAAAAGATGCTGAAATGGAATTCCTAAATTAAATACAAAACTATTTAATATCCCCCAGGTCCATAAAGCATAACCTTTGGGGTTATCTTTTCTATCAGACAGAACTCATTTGTATCTTAACTGAACAAAAATCATTTGTAATTTAACAGTCTTCTAAAGGTTACATCTAACTGCCCAGAGTCTGGAACCTTATCAATAGTAAATAGTAAATCAAACAAAACTGAATCTTCTTAGAGAATCAGATAAACTTTGACTACAGCTGTTAGTGTTCTAGTTAGTATTTCATGGTCAGGATGTGCAGTCATCCTCTGTATCCCCAAGTTTTGGATACTTTTTCTTAGTAAGGGAAAGGAAATAAAATCAGAGGAATTCAGTCTTATATTGGGGTGAGAGAGGGACTTCTTTAACTGGAGCTTAGGCAGTGGAGCCAGGACTCTGATGAATTTAAGTAGACTCAAAAACATGCCATGTAGTAAGAGTAACTTGGCTTTGCCCAAGTAGAGGCAAGTCAGAAATAAGGCCAGGAGTTACTCTGTGATTGGGATTCTTCAAGGATGAGCCTGGAGGGGTGCACTCCAAAAGTAGCCTTATTTTATTATAATTATGTTTATCCTGTGTTTTGATAGCTTTTCTGTACCTCTGCCTTTGGTAAAACCCAGCCAACTGATAGTCTCATTTTTAGCTGTATTGTGGGAACTTAAATAGAGGGTCTTCCATGACTGGGTGAGGTATTCACGTTAAACATGGAGAAAAAAGGAGAGGCAGTCGTTTTCCAAATGCTGAGGCCAGTATAGTTAGCAGCAGCTGTTCAATGAAAGGTGACCAAGCAAGAGAACCTATATGAAATTACATATTGTTAAAATGATTGGTTATACAAAGAGGAGGGGCTGTATAGATTGAACTTGGCCAGTATCAGTCATGAGCAAAGATCTGGTCATATGAAATACCTATGCTGGTGTGTATCAGAATGCTTGAAAGGGGGTCCTAGAAAAAACTAGCTTTTACTTTTAGACAAATGGATGAGGGTGCTGAGCACTGGTGGATGAATTGTGGTACAATTGCAGGTATGAACTCGAAAATCATATTGTCTGGGTCAAATCTTAATTCCACCTCTTGATAGCTATATTAATTTGATATGATCTAGCTTTGTTATGCCTCTAATTCCTCATGGCTTCCTGGCGAAATACATAGAAAGCATACTTACCACACAGGGTTGTCATAGGAATTAAGTGTATACCATCTGGGGCACCTGGGTGGCTCAGTCAGTTGCGCATCTGACTTTGGCTCACGTCATGATCTCATGGTTTCTGAGTTTGAGTCCCAAATCAGGCTCTGTGCTGACAGCTCAGAGCCTGGAGCCTGCTTCAGATTCTGTGTTTCTGGCTCTCTCTGCCCCTTCCCCACTAGTCTTCTGTCTTTCTAAAAAATAAATAAACATTAAAAATTTTTTTAAATATATATATCCATCTGTCTATCTATTATCTATCTATCCATCATCTTAAAAGATGTAAAATGGTGCCTATCACATTGTATATCTTTTGGTAATTTTCTCTTGCATAACTCTATTCTTGCCTTTCAACACTCCCTTGTGAATTATAGGAGCCACAGCCTGAAAATTGTATTTCCCTTGTTAGCTGGGGTCAGATTTTTAGAAAGCAAAAGGAAGAGAAATGCAATTTTCCTTGCTTTTGGAGATGCCTTCAGCCGGAGCAGGAACAGCAGTGTCCACAGGCTCTTCAGTGGGACGGTCGCTCTCAGGTTTTCAGTCAGCTGCAAACACACGACAGATGGAGCCTTCACAAGAGCAGTGGCTTGGCAGAGCTTCAGCCTAAGAACGTTACCAGCTCAAGATCAATGAAGAGACCACTGTACCCTTTGGTTCACCCAGCTCTGCCAGTAACTAAGACTGTGCATTAAACCCCTTTACACTTGCAATATCCAATGGTTTCTGTTTTTCTGACTGATAGACACAGTTCTGATAACTTTATTATATTATTAATATATAATCATATGTGATCATATATAATCATATAATATATATCATTAATATCAGTTATAGTATTAATATTACTATTAATATCCTCTGAAACATTATCCAGGGACCACAATATCTAACACTATAACATCCCTACCCAATGTTTTCAATTCACTACCCCTTTTTTTCCCCCCGCAGACTTCGTCCTTGATCCAGAAGCATATATAATGAATGATCAATAGTTGTATGAACTGTTGTCTCATTTGAGTATACCACTTTGTGTTTATATCTATCATTGATCAATGGCCTAATGGGTGGACAGATTTATTTAATTTCAACCAGTCTAAGAAAGATCATTGGTGTTTTGGAGAACAGATTTTGAACAATTAGAAAAATGTGTAATCAATAATAGGAGAGTTCTTATGTCCTACATAAAACAAATGTGTCAAGAAATATTGTGTGATTTACCTTTAATACATTATCTGTCTCTAACTTTCTATTGATTACCCATGACTTGTAACAGTTGAAGGAGAAAATATATACCACACAGGTAACCTTGTTTCCCTGCTGAAACAAATGTAGTTTATTTCCAGTATCTGGTCTGCCTTGGTAAGAGGAACTTTGGTCAATGGATTTAACATGCAGGATTACAAACTCATAGAAAACTTTGTAAATAGGAGGGCTTAAAACTAGGGAATAATTTTTAAAAATGTCTGGAAAAGATAAAACTGATGCAGAGGGAACATATCTGGCTCAGCAATGCACTTAAAATGTTCTAAGAGATCAGTCTGGCTCATGTTAGGGTCTATTTTTCTTTGGTTCTCATTCTTCTCTTTCTTCAAGGACTTAATTCTATCTTAACACAGTCATATCTGCCTCTCCTCATTGTCTCCCTCTGTTGGTGTCTGAAAAAAAACAACTGTCATTTAGTTTGTCACTTCTAGATGCTTATTTTTGCTGGCAACCAAGAGGCTCTTTATTACACATTAATTGTGTTAGCTGGAAAAATGTCTGTACTTTGAATGAATCTTCCCGACGGCATATTTCAGGGAAGAGTTTTGTTGGTTAGGTTGATGTCTTTATTAATAATGAGGTGCTGATAACCATGCAGCATGTGACTACATATAAATCAGATTGATATCCAGGCATCACATGAGACCCAGCATTGTTGTTACAGTTATACCACTTGTGACATCTGATAATTCTATACATGAAACAGTTTACTGCTTTCTGCAAGCTGAGAAAAGAAAATCCAAAGAACCACTGGAATGTCATTTGAAAAGTTGTTTACTGGGAGACGTTACGGTGAGATAAAAGTAACAGCGACTTTATAGGGAGAACATTTGAACTCAATCCCTGACTCTTTTTTTCTTAATTTCTTAAAAATGTTTATTCATTTTTGAAAGTGGGGGAGGAGGGGTAAAGAGAGAGAGGGAGACACAAAAATCATGGCAGCCCAGAGCCCGACAAGGGGCTCAAACTCACCAACCGCAAGTTCATGACCTGAGCCAAAGTCAGAGCTTAACCGATTGAGCCACCCAGGAGCCCCTGACTCTTTTATTCTAACTATTAGTTCATTTAATTCATCTCTCTCTTTCTGTCTATCTGTCTGTCTCTCACACACATATGCACACACATGCCACACATTTGGCTTATATCAAGAGTCAGCCAACTATGACTTGCAGTCTAAATTCAGCCTGTCACCTATTTTTGTAAATAAAGTTTTATTGGAAAATAGCCATATCCTTTTGTTTACATTCTCTCTATGGCTGCTTTTTCACATCAAAAGCAATTTAGTTGTTGTGCCAGAGACCATATGGTTGCAAAATCTGAAATATTTACTATCTTGTTCTTTACAGAAAACATTTGCTGATCTCTGGCTTAGATTATACCAAGAAATATTAGTCTTGTCCCTTTTACCTTGAAAAAACATGACATGGGGCACCTGGGTGGTTCAGTTGGTTAAGCATCTGACTTCGGCTCAGGTCGTGATCTCACTGTTCCTGAGTTGGAGCCAGATGTGAGGCTCTGTGCTGACAATTCAGAGCCTGGAGCTTGTTTCAGATTCTGTGTCTCCCTCTCTCTCTGCCCCTCCCCCACTCATGCTCTGTCTCTCTCTGTCTCAAAAACAAATAAACTATTAAACAAAATTAAAAAAAGAAAAAAGAAAAAAACATGACAGAACACCTAGTGCCTCCATCTTGTTTTTTTCTAAACCATTCTCCAGGAAAAAGAACCAGGGCTTCCTGGAGAAATGGTTGATTCTAGGGCTGGAGCAGGAAATACACCAGATGAGCCTGGAGCACCCTACGGTGGCAAAAAATAAAGAAGTGATTAAAATAAGCAAAAAAAATAATAATAGGGGCATGTCAATGCGACACAAGAGACAAATGAAAGTGCTCCTGATGGCAAAAGCTGAAACATCTGAGTAAATAAATAGACAAATAAAAAATGGTATTGGATTGTACCTCAAGGTCTAAAATAAATCTCCATTGAGTCCATACTCATATAGATACCTGACTGAATAAATAACTAATAGGAGAAAATGGAAAAATCTCCAGTACAAAGAATTTTAAATAATTTGTGTGATACTCTGCCTTCAGGGAGGTGTAACATAACTGTCCATTTCTTAAGTGTGGCTGTACTAGTCACTTCCTTTGAAGAGCACAGTACAAAAAAAGGGAAAAGAGTAACTTTGTAGTGGAGAAACCTGACAAACACTACTACAGCCAGGTGATCAAGATCAACAGTAACAACGATAAGTCAGCTTGATAGCATGTACCCTTGATATGATGCGATGAGAATGGTACTTTGCCTACATGGTCTTCCTCTACAAAATGTATCACCCAGGCCTAATCATAGGAAAAACACCAGAAGAATCCCAATTGAGGGTTATTCCAAAAGTATCTGACCAGTAGTCCTTTAAACCAATAAGGTCATCGAAAACAAGGGAAAATGTAAAAAATTGTCACAGTCGAGAGGAAGCTGTGAAGACATAACTACTGAATGTATGTTCCTTCCTGGATGGAATTCCGGAACAAAAAAGGGGCATAGGTAAAAACTAAGAAAATCTGAATAGCTATGGAATTTAGTTAATGATACTGCATCAATATTCCTGCCTCATTAGTTTTAACAATGTATCACGCTAATATAAGATGTCAATAATAGAAGAGATAGTTTGGGGTAAACAGAAGTCCCTGTTCTACTTTTATATTTTTTTGTAAATCTAAAACTATTCTAAAAGAAACAGTTTATTTAAAGATTTGGGAGAAAACCCTTGAAAAGCTAGTGTATTTGAATGGCCATCTCTACACATTTAGATATAGAAATTATTTCACCATATGGCTTTAACAAAGCAGAACAAAATGAACAAAAAAGCTCCAAATATTTTTATGCTCTTATAGTAATCTGCTGTACTAAAATGTTTGCTTGAAAATTTTTGCAGCTTTTGCACTTGTAACTCATGGGCTCTGATCCTAAAAATACTATAGAAATAAGAAGCTCTATTTCAAGTAGAAAAGACAAAAATAGCAGGAAATAACAGCCATGCTCTGAAATATAATAAAGTCATTCAGAGGTTCTATGTACACTGCAGTACAAAAAAATGAGAGAGGGATACAGTTAAAGGGTAAAATCTGCTGGGGACATGTTTAATTCAAGCCTTGTATTTTGGAAACTACCCAAAAGCAGTAAGAGACTTAGCACAGTGTCTGGGAAATTAGAGAGAGCAGTACAATAAAATGTCAGTTCATTTGTACATTGGAGGACAAACATGAGTATAATAAGAAAAAAACACCTTTTCCTACATTTAAAAGAAAAAATAATCTAAGCCATAAGCATATTTCGCAAAGAAATCACCTGTCTTCAGGTAAAAAGAAAATGTGCAGCTTATTATGTGCAGCTTATAAAGGCAAGGGCAGTTTCTGGCCAAGATTAAATCTAAAATTGACACACGGTTCATTCTAGAGATTGCTAAAGTTTGAATGCTTTAAAAGTTAAGCAAAAAAGAAAAAAAATCCAAAGCTGTCATCTGAAACATTTTAAATCCATGAAAATGTGCTTAGTTTTAAAGTGATGACTCTAAGTCAAATTAAGTCATACTAGCAACCTTTCTGAAAGAGCAACTGTATATTTCACAAGGGCTGTTCAGGTCATGTGGGAATAAGGTATCATTGATATCCTGGGTCTCTATGCTAGAAGGAAAGGAATTCAATCCTCAGGAAATATCTTTTACAATCTATTCAAATACAAGGGAGTAATGCAACCTTTTAGAAGACTATGTTACTCTCTTCAGAAGACACGCTACTGTAAATACAGTTAACCAAAATCATCGCTTTCAGTGGTTTTCCCCCATAGAATAGAAACACTCAGAATTATCCCATCTTTGCTCAGAAAAGAATTTTTTAAAACAGATAGTCCTCAAACAACTCAAGGTAATAAAGCAATATAACTTACCAGTTCAATGATATTAGATGGGATAATATCTGTTAAATTGAATGTATTTATTGGTTATTGATATTCTATATTTATACTTAAATATAAACAAATCTGACAATGTGCTTTTAGGGACTTGTCAAAATAATTGTCAAAATTTGATTATACTGATTAACTGAATATTGAGCATTATAGGGGCACCTGGCTGGCACAGTCAGTTAAGCACTGGACTTTGGCCCAGGTCATGATCTCATGGTCTGTGAGTTTGAGCCCTGCATCAAGCTCTGTGCTGACAGCTCAGAGCCTGGATCCTGCTTCAGATTCTGTGTCTCCCTCTCTCTGCACACCCCCCACTTGTACTCTGTCTCTGTCTCTCTCTAAAATTAACATTAAAAAATTTTTAATAAAAAAATTGAGCATTATAAATTCTACATATGTTTGCTTTAGCCTGATGTCCATAGTGGGTTTTTTTTTAAATGCAACTGATATTTCATTGACGAGTACAACAGTAAAGGTGAAACAGCCAGACTGATCCCTTTGACTGCGTGATAGTTAATGTTTAAGTTCTTGGCTCAAGGGTAGGAATTAATTTTGCTTATTCCAGTATAGCCTTAGCATGGATTAACCAAGTTTCATTTATTTAACAAATGTTTACTGATCACAAAATTTGCATCAGATATTATGCTAAAACTCTAAGGATACAATTGTAAGCAAAATTAAAAACGGGGGTCATTGTGGAGCCTATAAGACAATAGAAGAGACAGATATTAATTAAATAATCACATAAACAAATGTGAAACTGCTCATATATTAATTTTTAGGAAGGACAAGTACATAGTGCTATGTTGTATAGTCAGAGAATTGGAAAGTCTCTGACAATCACACTTGAGATCAGACCTAAAGAGTAAGTAAAAGTTCACTAGAATAAGAGAAGAGGGAAAGCTTCCCAGGTAGAAGGGAAAATGTATGCTACTACATTCTGTGAAAGTTAGTGTGGACCATGAGGAGCTTTGGAGATCACAGTAAGAATATCTGACTTTATCTTAAAAGAGTCAGAAAGCATAACATTTTAACCAAGTGGTATAACTATTTTCGCATTTTAAAAATGCCATGCAGTCTAATATGTGGATAGATGATGAGACAGGGTTGACCTGGATTCAGATACACTAGTTAGAGGGATATTACAGTATCGGGGAGTTCACTTCTGAGAATCTGAGTCATGCTGTTTTCTCTGGAGATTCTAAGAAAGTGGATAGATTTGAGTGCCATTTAGGAAAGAATATGCACTGGATCTGGTGATGGGTGGAGCCTGGACTGGGAGATAAAAGAGAGAAAGAGAAACAGGTGTAGAAACTAGCCTTTAGATTTCTGGCTAGTGTAGTTTGATGGGTATTAGAGCTTCATTGGGACAGACTACAAAAGAAGATTATTAAAGAAAGAAGATGGGGTGTCTGGGTGGCTCAGTTGGTTGGCTGTCCAATTTCCGCTCAGGTCATGATCTCACGGTTTGTGAGTTCAAGCCCCATGTTGGACTCTGTGCTGACAGCTCAGAGCCTGGAGTCTGCCTCAGATTCTGTTTCTCCTTTTCTCTCTCTGCACCCCCCGCCCCCGACTCACGTTCTGTCTCTCTCTCTCTCTCAAGAATAAACACTGGAAAAATTTAAAAAAAAAAAAAAAAGAAAGAAGATGATGTTGAATACAATGAGTCAATTTTGGGATGTTGACTCTAAGATGCCAGTGGGACCTGGAAGAAGGAATGGCCACAGTGGCATTTCCTGAATGGCAAAATAATGATTTCTGAAAATCTGACCACCATAAAAACAATGAGAACACTGGCAATAATTGTCAAAATCAACTTTTTTAGAGCTCTGGAAATCAATCAAAGGCTTACTATGCTTACAGAAGTTTTTATGCAAGAAAGATGGCTAAATCACAAGAAGAGTGAGCTCTGTGGCATTTTAATTCGCCTTATTCCCATCCCTGTTACCAGCTACATAGTAGCGCTGAAAACCCACAAGCTGACAATCAGTCAGGACCTTCCTGAAGCCCTATGCCCAGAGAAATGTTGCTGTTTGGCCTTTCTAGCAGCAAAAAAGGCATAGCTCCCTTCTTAGGGCTTGTGTTTAATTGACCTGACTCAGAACTCCTTCTCAGTTTGTCTTATACCCATTGCATTCATGGTAAATGGTTACTGGTAATCAATTAACATTACAGTTGCCTGAGGCAGTAATACCAGTTGTAGGGGCGCCTGCGTGGCTCAATCGGTTAAGCGTCCGACTTCAGCTTGGATCATGATCTCATGGTTTGTGGGTTCAAGCCCTGCATCAGGCTCTGTGCTGACAGGTAGCTCAGAGCCTGGAGCCTGTTTCGGATTCTGTGTCTCCCTCTCTCTCTGACCCTACCCTGCTAACACACATTCTCTCTCTCAGAAATAAATAAAAACATTTAAAAAAAAAAAGTAATACCAGTTGTAGCTAAGAAGAACAAATCAAAATCTTAACAAGGGAAATGGAGGAATGAAGTGTCCACTGGGGGATATGAAGGAGCCCAATATATTCCCAGAAATCCAGAAGGACCTGTTCACATGCGAGGCTGTGCCTATGCGCCGGAATGACTTGAGACGGCTCTAGTCTCTCACCTTTGGCTGTAACTGATGCTCTGCCCGAGAAGGCGGCTTTTAACTGTGTAATGGGGCTTTGAAGGCATAGCCTAGCATACTGGGCCCATCAGTAAAGACTGGATGACTTACTGGTTCAAGGCCTTTACAGAAATATCTGTCTAATTGCTAGCTGATCACCAAGTTAATTGAGAAAAGTCTTCATTGGCCGCACATAACAGAGAACACAGGCTGAATTACCTCAGATAAGTCACTAAGCAAACAACTTTGTCTGTGAAGTTGTAAAGTGGTGCAGCTGTTTCGGAAAACAGGTTGGCAGTTTCTAAAATCCTTAGACATAGAGTTACATTAAGATCCAGCAATTTCATTCCTAGGTATATGTCCAAGAGATATTGAAAATTTATGTTTATAAAAAACTCATACATTAATGTTCATAGCAACATTATTTATAATAGCAAAAAAATTGGAAACAACAAAAATATTCATCAACTGAAGAATGGACTAAAAATATAGTGTATCTATATAAGGGAATATTATTTGTCCATAAAAGGAGTGAAGTATTGATATTGATGCTGGAACATGGATCATCTGGAAACATCATGGTAAGTGTACAAAACTGGACACCAAATGATTCCATTTGTATTAAATTTTCAGAATAGGTAAATCTAGAAAGAGGAAAGATTGGTGGTTGTTAGAGAAAGGGGGAAAGTGGGAATAAGGAGTGAAGGCTTCTGGATATGGTACTTTCTTTTGTGGTGATGACAATGGTCTAAAATTATATAGAGGTGATGAATGTACAACTATGTGAAAATATTTAATTGTACACTTTAAATGGATGAATTTTATGGCGTGTGCATTATAACTCAATAAAGTTGTTACAAAAAATAAAAAAGGATGGAATGATATCTTTCAATGTTTGGTGTTTATAGGAAAGATAATAACTTTCGATGCAAGGGTGTAAAGTTTTTTTTTAAACTTTAATATGTTGATAAGTGGAAAATTTCATAATTGTCTTAGTTCATTTAGGTTGCTATAACAGAAACACCACAGACAAAATAGATTTCCCACTGTTCTGGAATCTGGGAAATCCAAGATCAAGACACTGGCAGACTATACGAAATCCCACTTCCTGGTTCTTCCGACTGTGTTCTCATAAGGTAGAAAGGGGCAAAGGAGGTCTCCGGGGTCTCCTTTATAAGGGCACTTATCTCAGTTGTGGGAGCTCCACCCTCATGACCTAATCAGCCCCCAAAGGTTGCACATCCAAAGACCATCACATTGGGGATTAGGATTTAAACGTGTCAATTCTGGGAAGGCACATTCAGTCCATAGAGATAATGAAGTTACAGAGTACAGTTTTTAAAAATAATATAAAAAATAAAGTAGGGGAGATAAGGGCCCCAGGGACTCAACAAAAAAGTGGTTGCAGAAAACATCTCAGAGACATTACATGTATGTCCCTGGTTTCCATTGCCTTAAAACTATCATATGAGAGAGCCTAAATATGTCAAAAGTTACTCTGAAACTGGGCAAGAAATATTATTAAGATAAAAGGAGCTCATTAAGGAGATTAAAACATATGGTCCTTTGCTGTTTCTTAAACTTCCAAACTTTTCAAAAGCATTTGGATGGGAGAACAAAGCATAAAAACAGAGCGAAAACTAAAAGGAGCCATTCACAGTAATTAGAATAGCCAAATGTAAAATGCAAATTGTCTTTAAGGCATTGGTTCTGTGCATTGAGAATGCTCGAAGGTTTTTTAAGAGAAGCTGGAGATGGGCACAATTTATATGGATAAACAAGAGTTTTAAATGAAAAAGAAACAGCATTCCTTTCCTTCTGTGGTACCTTCAAACCACTACAGTTCTGAGGGCCAATTATATACATACATAAGAAAAGCTAAAGGAAACAGTTGAGTGTGGTGTGTTCTTTTTGCGAGAAAGACAATGTAACTACAAATCAATCTCTGCATTGATCCTCATTGTCTTATATAATTACAGTATTTCTAACTCTTTTGTCCACATTACAGTCTTATTCAAAATAGTGTTTATATCAATACAATTCCTCTTGGCGAGCTAACCTGCTGGCATTTAAACAATTGCCATCCTTGAATATTAATCTCGGAATTATCAACAAGGAAGTCTGGGGAGGTGATAGATGAATTCAATTATGAACAGCAGATGAAAAGCTCATGTGGTCCAGGGTAGGTCTTTAAAAGTAGCTTTTTGGCTAGGATGTGGAGAAACGGGCACCCTCCTACACTGTTGGTGGGAATGTAAACTGGTACAGCCCCTCTGGAAAACAGTGTGGAGGTTCCTCAGGAAACTAACAGTAGAACTCCCCTATGACCCAGCAATAGCACTGCTAGGAATTTACCCAAAGGATACAGAAATGCTGATGCATAGGGACACATGTACCCCAATGTTCATAGCAGCACTCTCCACAATAGCCAAAACATGGAAAGAGCCTAAGTGTCCATCAACGGACGAATGGATCAAGAAGATGTGGTTTATTTATACGAATACTACAAGGCAATGAGAAACAATGAAATCTGGCCATGTGTAGCAACATGGATGGACCTTGAGGGTGTTATGCTGAGTGAAATAAGTCAGGCAGAGAAGGACAAATATCATATGTTTGCACGTATAGGAGGATTAGGAGGAACTTGACGGAGGAACAAGGGGGAGAAGAAGGGCGGAAATGGTGGGGGAAAGGGAGAGAGGCAAACCATGAGAGACTCTTGAATGCTGACAAAAACTGAGGACTGATGGATGTGGAGGGAAGGGGGGGTGGGCACGGAGGAGGGCACTTGTGGGGATGAGCACTGGGTGTTATGTGGAAACTAATTTGACAATAAACTATTTGTAAAAAAAAAAAAAAAAAAGAGTGATTAAAAGTAGCTTTTTGAGAGGTGGAGATAGTGCCTAAGGACAGAAGGTGGGGAGGTGCTTTAAAATCAAAATGATGAGAGGAAGTGGTAATATTCCTTAGCCTGTGTATTGATTCTCTATTCTTAAATAGAAGGTAATATCTTCTTCATAGATATAGAGAAAGATTAAGTAAAATGATGTTAATAATATTTTATGTGTACCTGGAACAAAATAGGCTCTCAATCACTGTGGCTACCATTAATCAGTTATTATTGAATCTTATTTTTCATTATAAACAATGAGAAGCATCAGGAAAATGTGACATTGTGACATTATGAAATGTCCACATATTAATAGTAATAAGTTATGGTCAACTTAGTTTCATACCTTAAGAAGTTGGTTCATGTTCAATTGAGAAAAGGTGATGAAGGCACAATAATTTTTTACTGAAAGATGGCACAAAGGTGCAGTGTTTTTTGCATTTTGCAATGAAAAAAAAAAAGACAAAATTTACCTCGAATGAAATCACAGAATTGGTAGAAATGAGAAAGATGAATAAGAAATGTCAAACTCTTTTGAACCTTCTTTCCTCCACAGATGAAAAGTAAAATGGGGACACATGATTCTTTTTTCAAATGACTATGATGAAGTTTTGGGGTGATGGTGGGGTTCAGAGATGACAACCAAGAAAGAATTCTTGGAGACATCTTTGGTGCAAAAAGGTGATTTTATTAAAGCATGGGAACACGACCCAATGGTAGAAAAAGCTGCACTGGGGTGGTGAAGAGTGACTCCTTACATACTGTGGGGCTGGGGGGAGGTAAAGTCAAGAGGAAGTTTCTTAAAGGGGTTTTCCATATGCTAAAGACTCACAGATGACTGGTGGCCTTGCTATTGTCAAGCAAAGGTCGTTTTCCTTCTAACAAAGCATTGACATTGAGACAGTAGGGAGTTGCTGGAGAAATATTTTACTCTGCCAGCCTCAAGTATTTGTCAATGGGCTGCAGGTTGTAAGGAAATTCAATTTTATCTGCCATTTTCTTCTTGCCTTTGTTCCCCACATCACTATGGAGGGGAGGGTGATTTGGGGGCTCCAGGAAACTGAGTCTATAAGTTTCTGGAGATTGAGCTATTAATAACATTGCCTTTTCTTGTAATTAAGTGAGATACTTGTAAACTGATGGAGACTCTATCAGTTTAAGCATTTGTTTTCTGTCCTTTCCTTTGTCCTTGGGCAGCCAAGAGTGCCTGAGGAATGTCACACATATCCCACCCTGGCCAGCTTGTGCTTGGCCCTCAGCTTGCCTTATGGTCCTTTATCAACTATATTTGCCACTCAAATATGAATAATACCTGAATGCTGACAAGTATTTCATTTTTATGTAGGACGTGTTCCAGTCTTGCTATCCCACAAAGGAAAGTTAGCTAGAGAGTCGCATCAGTGGCATATATTATAGCAAACTTTCATTAATATAATTTTCATTTCTCCCTTCCAGTTCATAGGTGTTGTGAGATCAGTGTATCTTCTTCCTCACCCTCAGTCTCCTAAATGCACTGTGCGATCTCTGGTAGGCTGTAATACAGAATGCGTATTGGCTCAGTGGATGAGATATTCAGACTAGGTATGCTAGAAATACATGTGCCACCACAGTTCAGCAAGAAAGGATATAGTCTGCCCTTATACTGGCAGAGGCAGGGCTCTCCTAGCTGCTCTCCAGGCAAAAGCTCAATGGAGGTAATGGTGACAAAGAGGTAGGAGTTTAAGTAACTAGACTTACAGAAGGCGGGTGGATGGGTATGTGTGCGGGAAAAATAAGAGACCCCACAGCTTTAAGACAGAGAGCCTAAAGAAACCATTCCTTTGGGGATTCTAGCTGGGGTTGGATATGCTATTAAAACTTGGTGAGCCTTGGGGGCCTTTTGGCCAAGAAGCTGTAAACATTTTATGTAGAAGGAGTGAAATGGGAGATCTCAGTGCAGCGGGGTTACGTTATAGGTATTTTTGAGGTAGATTTAGAACCTAATCCTTATTTCATGGCATTTAATGCCTAAAATTCCTGTTCAGCAGGGCCTCAAAAAGGTATTGACAGACCGGAAAGATAGATGCAAGCAGTCAAGGTCATCTCCATATTTTTTCCAGAATAGTATGCATGGCCATCCTCGCACACAAGATTTAGATTAAAATCCAGTAAGCATTACCTACTGTGTGCCAGGTGACACTTTATCTTGTTACCTCCTCCCAGGAAACAATTTATTTATATTCATTAGGTTCACAGAGGCTGATTTATTAAAACAGAATAGAGTAAATCCTTCAGGCAAACAGAAACATTTTATAATTCTCATCCATCATTTGCTCTCCATTAGGATTTTTATAGTTATCAAGTCAGGAGGAATAGCGAACACATTTACTGCATGCCAGACACTGTTGCAAACAGTTTACACGCATTATCTCCTTTGATCTTCACACCAAGCTATTCCATAGGTGCAATTAAAATGCAATTTTACAGATGTGGAAACAGAGCAAGAGATACTGTCATTTAGCCAAGGTCACACAGGTGCTCAGTGATGGCTCTAGGATTCAAACTCTGTGGGCTAATTTCAAAGGAGGGACTCAACTCCTGGCCACACTGTCTCCAAGCACCAAGTCACTTGCTACCTGAAAGTTTCAACTTCGGCTTTAAGTTTAGCATAGTAGTCTTCAAATAGTAATGCATTTAAGATTTAGGGTATGAGGGGTGTCTGGCTGGCTCAGTTGGTTGAGCGTCTTGACTTCAGCGTCATGATCTCATGGTTTGTGAGTGTGAGCCCTGCCTGAGTCAGACTCTTGTGCTGACAGCTCAGAGCCTGGAACCTACTTTGGATTCTGTGTCTCCCTCTCTGTCCGTCCCTCCCCCACTTGCACTCTGTCTCTTTGTCTCAAAGATAAATAAACATTAAAAAAAAAAAGAATTCGGATATAAGAGTATAGACCCTGAATCAAGTTTTATAGATTTTTATCCATAGATAAAAATCGATTCCTTTTTATATGAAAGAATTCAAGGACAATTTTTGCCTTACTAGCTGACTTTAGAATTTAACCCTGGGAAAAAGCAATCTCACCATAATGTGCGAAATCATAGCCAGCCTGTGAAGTAAATGTAACGTAAGAAGAAGCCAGCCCTCCCTAATGGGTGCTTGGATATATATGCTAACTACAGATAACTTATCTATTCATTTGGGCTTAGACATTTTTTAGGTACCATTAGTGTGCTTGCTGTATTACAGTTAGTATAGGAAATGCAAAATATAAAATAAATACTTAGAAATGTATTTTTATTGGCAAGGCCACATTTCAATGCTCAGTGGGGTTTGGTTAGGAGCTGAGGAACATTCTGGGCTGCCAGTCCCAGCGCCAGGGGCAGGGCTGAGGTACTGTGGTACCATGAGGCACTGGCATTTAAGAGATTATGGTATCTGAAGCCCACAATGTTAAAAAAATTAACCCTTTGTAATACTACTGAGGACGATTCCACTGATCTTCCTAGAAGAAGGATCTTTAATTTTACTAATAAGAACATGAAGCAGGTTAAGAAATCTCCAAGACAATTGGCTGCTTACATAAATAGAACAGTTGGACAAGCTGTGAAAAGCCCAGTTAAACTACGGAAGGTGATCTATCACAGAAAGAGAGTGCATCTTCCTTTTCCAAATCCTTGTTACAGAAAAAAACATCCCCCTAGAAGCAGAGGCCGTGACATGGCAAATAAAGAAAATGAACTGGCTTGTGCAGGCCACTTGCCTGAATTACGCCATGACAGTTGAACATATTTGCTTAATTCCAGTGATTCTGGTTTTTCACAGACAGAAAGCCCATCATCAAAATATAGTTGTTGTTTTTTTTTCCTGAGATTTCTCAGGACCATGAAACAATGGTACAGGTTTTGTTCAGCAGGGATTTGAGACTGAATGTAGCTTTAATGTTCTGAAGAAAGAGAAGTATAAGTGGACTTGGAGCTTATTTGGCGAGGATAGAAGACCTGGGTGTTGTGGATTGCCTTCCTGTGCTCACCAATACTTTACAGGAGAAAAAACAATACATCTCACTTGGCTGCTGTGTAGATTTGTTGCCTCTAGTCAAGTGTCTACTTAAAAGCAAATTTGAAGACCATATAAGAGTTGGTTTAAATTGGCTATGGGGCGCCTGGGTGGCTCAGTCGGTTAAGTGACCGGCTTCGGCTCAGATCATGATCTCGCGGTTCGTGGGTTCGAGCCCCCCCCCCGTCGGGCTCTGTGCTGACTGCCAGCTCAGGGCCTGGAGCCTGTTTCAGAGTCTTTGTCTCCTCCTCTTTCTGTCCTTCTGCTGTTCACGCTGTCTCCCTCTCTCTCTCTCTCTCTCAAAAATAGATAACACGTTAAAAAACATTAAAAAAAATAAACTGGCTTTAAGCAGTCATAAAAAGGTTGTGGTAAGAACTATCAGCCAGAACAGAAATGATAAATGATGGAAATATTCATATTTTAAAGCAACAATTAAGTGGATGATGGAAACAGGAAAATCATCTTCGGTTCAAGGTTGGACTGGTAACATAGCCAAGGATGTAGATGCTTATTTAGTAGACACTGTCTAGTAAAAAAGAGCATTCGATTATTTAAAACATCCCCAGACTAAGATTTCCAAAAAATAAATAAATAAAATAAAAAGTATCATCTGGGCACTGGGAAAAAGAAAACAAAATCTTTTTTTTTCCCTTAAAAAGCCAGATATGAAACCACTAATGAAACTCTAACAATCTACTTTACATTGAAGTGGAAAAATATACAAAAGGATCAGCCTCAACATCAATGAGGTGAAAGTGCACTGTGAACATGGCTCGCCTTTGCTGCATTTGAGACTTAAACGGGTATTTGGTAACACTGTTTAAGAACGTTTAAGAACGACCCTGTCTTAATGCAATCCTGCATAACAGTATAATTTATACTTTGTCAGAAAGAGGACAGGACTTTGTTACTAGGAATCACAAAGACCAATTATCGGTACTTTTTTGAAGATTGCATTTTATCAGAAAGCACTTAAATGGGTGCAGCTATATTTTTATTTTGAAAAAACTTTGCAAGTGTAAAACATCATTGTGAATAATAATTACTAAGAATTTGTGGTCCACACTAAGATACTGTATACAAAATGTTTAATTGTTAATAAGTCAATGTATATGATATGAATATCTGTTTAAAAAATTAAAGCCAACCATGCTCCTGGCATGATAAAATCATGAAATGAAATCAGAGGTTTCCTTTCATGTAGAATGTTGTTCTTAAAACTTATTCCATACCATTTTTAAAACAAGAATATTTTTAGTATGATTTTTTTTGCCAGAATCACTGTGTCATGTATGTGTGTGTTATTCCTATATAAAAGAAAAAGGTGGCTATGTACTTGTATGAATGCTTAACTAAAATGTCCATGGAGTTGGCTAATTTATATTCAGTTTTTAAAAATGTTTTATTTATTTCTGAGAGAGAGAGGGAGATACAGAATCTGAAGCAGGCTCCAGGCTCTGAGCTGGCTGTCAGCACAGAGCCCTATGTGGGGCTTGAACCCATGAACCGTGAGATCATGACCTGAGCCGGAGTTGGACGCTTAACCGACTGAGCCATCCAGGAGCCCCTATATTCACTTTTTATTGTATATAGATTTCTAATATTTTCAGTTCTGTACCATTGAAGCTTTCTTCATTTGAGTAAATTCACTGAATAGTTCTATAAAGAAATATATTTTTATTAATATCACCTTTTCAAGCAAGCCTTAATCACTTTTCATTCATTTATTCACTCATCTGTCCCTCTCCTCTTTCTCTCCTTTCTTTCTGTCTATTCATAATTCATTCATTACTATGTGTTAGGTATGTGGTCCAAACAAAACAAACTATAACCTAAACATGCTCAGCTTATGCCCTTTAAATGACCAAGAAGCAGTTGCATTTCTCAGTGTGCCTTCCCTCTTAGAAACACTCCTGGGCACCTGTGTGGCTCAGTCAGTTAGGCATGTGACTCTTGATTTACGTTCAGATCACGACCTCATGAGTAGTGAGTTCTAGCCCCAAATCCGGCTCTGTGCTGATGGTACAGAGCCTGCTTGGTGTTCTCTCTTTCTCTGCCCTTCACCTGCACCCTCTCTTTCTCTCTCTCTCTCTCTCAAAAACAAACAAATAAATAAAATAAGAAATGTGCCAAGTATTAGTCAGTGGAATGAGGTCTTTTGCCTAAAACCATAGGAAAATTTAAGATGCAAAGAATTATGTCTTGATACTTATATTTTAGAATTCTAATAGATAAAATTGTGGCAAAAGAAGAAGATTAAAAGAATCTCTTGAATTTCGTAGATGTATTTGCTTTTCATCATGACACTTTCTTTTATTGATAATAATAGAAATAATGTGTTTAGCTCTTAAAATTGTCCATCTGTTATCAAGCTAGGAGACCAATTGCAGTTGTCTGTATTCTATTTTTATGTTTCCACATTTAAACTTTTCTTAGTAAGAATTCCTGTGTTTTAATTTCTAAATGTCCAACAGTATAAATAGGATTAGTTTGATGCCCAAATGCTATTCTGTTCAAATTAAAATTTCTAAGCCATAAATTTACCAGACTATTATTAAACAAATCCTGTAAGAAGAATCCAGGCCAATAAGGTGAGGAAGTTCACTCTACATCTCATTCTGAAGGAAACACATTTATATTCCCTCAATGCAATAAAGTAATACCCAACAGAAAAGAACTCTGGTGGAGGCAAGGATATTGTCACATTTTAGAAAGACATCTTAACATATTTAATTCATTTAAATTTTATGATGCACTTGCAGTTTGTATATCCAGGAAAATGAACATATGACTCATGTTTTCCACATAGATAAAACAAAAAACAAAATTACTGACAAGCTTATTAACAAATTTATAAGCTTTTCTACTGTAGAATGCACTCAGTTTTGTAAATCTTGAAAAACAATTTTAAGAGATTATTTTTTTTATCAAAATAGGCATCTCTGGACATAGAACTTAAAGTGTGAGGTAAGCAAGTTAATGATAATTTTTAAAAATTTTTTAACATTTATTCATTTTTGACAGAGACAGACCATGAGCAGGGAGGGGCAGAGAGAGAGGAAGACACAGAATTTGATGCAGGCTCCAGGCTCTAAACTGTCAGCACAGAGCCCAACACCTGAGCTGAAGGGATGCTCGACCGACTGAGCCAGCCAGGCGTCCCATTCAATTTTAAACATATAAGTGATGATAAAGGTCTATAAATTTTATGTGAGTGTTTCACTAAACCATCTAATAAAATTTGGAACCCAATGGAATGTTGTTTTCTAGAGCTCTCTTTTAAAGGTGAAGAGACAAAAGAAAAGAAAGTTTTGCTTATTCCTTTTTTAGTAATGTTTGCATTTAATAAGCATGACAATTTACAGTTCACAAAAGGTTGTTTTATGTTTCTCTTTGCCACCTTCACTGCTTCAGTATCTGTGTAAATGTTTCCAAACTGAACAACGGAATGTCTTAAAATAGATACATTTGGAAAGGAAATATTAATATCAATAAAAAGGATAAAAATAAAAGCAAAGAGAAATAGAAATTTGAAGAATGGTAGCATGAAGAAAAGAATACATTAGTAGATGGAAAGAAAAAAGTAGATTTTTTTTAATTTACCTGAATATTAACTTTCTGGATTAGCAAAGCAGTTAAACAATGTTGATAGTAATCTGAAGGCTCAAATTTAAAGACAATGTCAACCTGAAATTGATGATAAATAGGAAGTAGTGTCCTAGTACATTATTGTAGTATAATCCACATCTAAATCACATCATAAAGATGAGGACTCAGATAATATGAAAGCCATATAATTGAAGTTGCGTGTTTGAAGTCAAAAGTTCTTTCCTAACATGGAAGAAATTTCTATAGTCATTGAGTAGGTGGATCCCAGAGGACTAGAAAACTACTAAAAGAGAAAAATGACCTATCAGATAATAATTAAAATCACCTGCAGGCTTAGCATGGGTGATATAATATACCACAATCTTTAGAATGCCATGGAGACATCTAGTAAAATACCCCTTTCTTCATAAAATCTATTTTTCAAAAGGTTACTTGATAATATTTTCCATGAAGTATTTCCAACTCTATATTGAAAATGAATAGATGAATGGCATTTTCCTTATTCTGAAACTGTCTTGAAAGTCAACGTTATGGAATATATTTCTTCAATAAACCCAAGGAGTTAGGGGAGGGAAAAAAAATCAGACATGAGATGTAAATAATAACAAGTGAAGAAAATCTAACAAGTATAGAGATGAAAGAAAATTGAAGGGCAGAAATATAAATGCTGTAATTTTATCTCTACTTTTTCTCCTGAATGATGTTGAATGCAACAATTAACCTGACACTAACCTCCACCTACACTTCCCATTGACTCAATGGGAGCTCTTTACAGAGTTACAATTATGAGCTGCACATAATACAAAACTGTTCCCTTGCTCACTTACCATCTCTCTTATTCTTTAAATGTTTTATCTCATCTACTAAGATGAAGGTTTTGCTGACGTCAAATGCAGATAATTTATTTCATAAGAGCTATAACATTTATATACATCCTATATGAAAATTAAAGATAAATCTCATGTCTTTGCTTAAAATATGTCTTACACATATGAATCTTTGTCTTATATAAACACTTGTCTGCATACAAATGGCAATCACTTTGCGCTAACACATTACGATGCTGGAAGTCTATGGTCGGAATGTTGTCCAAATAAAGACTTGGGGTAAAGAGAGGATTTCTCCTACCTGATAATATAATCTCTACAGGCTCAGAGACATGTTCCATTTTTTTTTCCTGGGTTTTATCTGTAATTTAAAAATTGGTGTTAATAGTAACTCTAACAGAACTGACATAAATAATTCAGTGTATGCACTGCCATTTAAATCTCTATAGCTACTCTCTCTCCTCACCTAGTCCATTTTCTTCAAAACATTTTGACTGAAGGAACATATCATGATTTCAAAACTCATCTTGGAATGAAGAGGTTTCCTCACTAATTTCCTAAAGCCTTTCTTAATGAACATCTTATCCTTGGTGTAATGCCTATATTTTGTTTATGTCCTATGCACATTAAAATTTCTTATCTCCTAATTAAAAAAAAATGGTAGTCAGTGCCATCTAAGCAATGAATTGAGCTATAGGTTGGTGTAAATGTCTATATTTATAAAGTCAGAATGGATTGATTTCTTCAGATGTGACTAGAACATCACTCATGGATATAGATAATTTTGACTGTGTTATCCAATTTAGAACTTGTAATCATTTTTGTGTAATAAATTTTAATATACTATTTCAAGAAGAGCCACATATCACTTTCTCACTCAAAAAAAGCTCTATGCGCCTCCTGAATAAATTCTAAAGTTCTGAGAGTGACTCCCAAGGCGTCCAACAGTCCCTGCCATTCCCCTTCCCTACCAGTCTCCTTCTAGTCTTAACATTTAGTTACTTCTTTCATGTCTTCCATGTTCCAGTAAAGTGGACTGTTTCAACAATAACATACATGCCATTGTTTCCTGACTCCACACATTAACATGCTCTGTCAGTTTAACTAAAATGTCTTCTGATTCTATCTCCATCTTAAAAAATCCTCCTATTTATATAGACTCAGCATAAATGCCATCTTTTCTATAAAGTCTTCCATGTTCCACATAATGCTTTGTTTGTATGTCTTGTATGTTGCATTTACCATACCCTACCCTGTTTTGCAGATAGTTGTAATCTCAAATGTAATCTCTCTGTATCTCATTTACCACACTGTTGGTTAGATGTGATGTTCTTTACCATCTTTTATGGCTCTAAAATACTATTATATTTTATTTTGACTCTAGAGAAACACAGTGGATGCAACTCGTTCAATTATACATATGTTAATATCATCATTTTCTTTTTATAAAGTTATTAGAGGGGCTCCTGGGTGGCTCAGTTGGTTGAGCATTCAACTTTGGCTCAGGTCATGATCTCATGGTTCATGGGTTCGAGCCCCATGTTAGGCTCTGAGCTGACAGCTAGCCTGTTTCAGATTCTGTGTCCCCCCCTCTTTCTGACCCTCCCCTGCTCATGCTGTCTCTCTCTCAGAAATAAATAAAACTTTAAAAATGTGTTTTAAAAATAAATAAAATAAATAAAGAGTAATTAGATTGCTTTCTCTCTATGTAGACCAAATAGAGTACTGGCACATGTATTTACTAAGTAAAATCACATAATCTTAAGGAAAAAGAAATCAGCTTCAAACAAATTTTTTAGTAGGCCTAGTATAATTTACAAAACGTTAAAAATAAAAAAATATAGGATTAGTATGTATTGCTTCAGACAAATGATGGCCCTCCCTATCAGAAAACCCTGGCCAGGAAGTTTGCCAGAGTTGAGTGTTCCCTTCAGCCATGTTTATTCACTCAGACAGTCATGATCGAAAAGATGACTTTCCCAATATCAGTTCAGTCCTATAGGAAGGAAATAAGGACAGTAAACAATGGCTAAAGTATAGAGTGTTATGATCTACTTTGAAGAACATGAAAGAGAGTAATTCACAAAGCCATTCAGAGTCCACAGTTTGGCATTTAAGGGATTCGAGATCAGAATACCTCATGTGGCCCTGGCATTATCAGTGAACTCAGGAGAAGAAAAGTTCCTCTAAGACTGACTGAACCTGATCTATATCCACTTTTATCAACTCTATGAAATAGTTGCTTCAGATAGTTTCTGCTCTTCCCAGACCCACTTTTATCTCAACAGATGAGCTTGTTTCCTACATCACTGAAATCATAGAAGCCTTCCAGTGGGAGCTTTGCCAATCACTTCACAAACTCTGCGAACCTTCCTGCAACAGCATCTATTCTCTCATCTTCTGGTCCAAGGAAGGAATTATCCTCCTCTAACCAAGACCTATCTTGCTACCTGCTCTCTGGATCCCTCGTATCCTCTCCTGCTGTCTTGGTAACCATATGCCACCCATTATTGTTTCTCCTGTATCTTCAACCTTCCATCCCTGGTAGCTACTTCTCCCTTAAAAGTATTTAAATATGCTCAAGGATCTCCCTAAGCACACCATAAATATTTCATCTTTGGAGAAGTTTTTCCGAATCTCCAGATTGGTTTAGGTTATAGACTCTCACTGCACCATGTACTTTCCTTAATAGCATTTTATAATTTTTTAAATTGAGAAATAATCCAATGAATACCAATAATTCCAATAGGGTACTTGTGGTCTTAAAAATTGCTTTATCATCAATGCTTAGCACATGGTCATCACTTGACATAACATCACAGTATGAATGATGTATTTTCCTTTCTCTCTCTCTCTCTCTCTCCCTCTCTCTCTCTCTCTCCTGAAACAAATGGCTTCCATAAGAATTTGTAATAAAAATTTCCCCTACGTTTTAAAAGAAGCACCAATATGTTGATTGTTCTGGTGTTTGCAGAGAGGTACAGGAAGGAGTAGTAGAGGGAGAAAAGAAGAAAGAGTCTACGGTGGTGGCCACTGTTTACTGTGAATTGTCCACATACACAGACACCTCTTCCCTTGAGAGGTCTTCCCCTGTGTTCTCCAGGGATCAGGGAAAACAAACACCTTAGTTTAATAAACACCATTGTTTATTAAAACAACTGAAAAATAGTATGCCTTACATTAAAGCTCCACATTCATTTTTTATATTATCCCTTTAAATGTTTTTTAATGTTTTATTCATTTTTGAGAGAGATATAGAGACAGCATGAGCAGGGGAGGGTCAGAGAGAGAGGGAGATACAGAATCTGGAGACAGGCTCTGAGCTAGCTGTCAGCACAGAGCCTGACGCGGGGCTTGAACCCACAAACCATGAGATCATGACCTGAGCTGAAGTCGGGTGCTTTACCGACTCAGCCACCCAGGTGCCCCTATCCCTTTGATATATAATTATTTGTGACAATGTATGACACTAATTCATTTGCAAAGTTCAAAACTAACTTTAGTATAGAAATTCAAGGATGAATATTTGTACACACATATACATACATGCAACACACACACGCACAAACACACATTTAAAGTAGAAACCAAATAGAGATTAAAATAAAAAATACTAGTAGGGGCGCCTGGGTGGCTTAGTCGGTTAAGCGTCCGACTTTCGCTTAGGTCATGATCTTGCAGTTCGTGGGTTCGAGCCCCGTCGGGCTCTGTGCTGACTGCCAGCTCAGAGCCTGGAGCCTATTTCAGAGTCTGTGTCTCCCTCTCTCTCTGACCCTCCCCTGCTCACGCTGTCTCTCTCTCTCCTAGGAATAAATAAAAAAAAATATTAAAAAAAAATACCAGTAGTCTGTTAGGATAGAGATGATTTTTGTAATCCTGTATAAATACACATTTGACACTGATTGTAGCTGCAATAAATATAAGACCAGTAGAGAGCACTGCTTGCACTAAATTTTTAAATATTCTTTTGAATACTAACTAGTGACAACATTTAATGAAAGAATATTGTTTTTCATTTTAAATATTACTTAGATTTTTCTCCAATTAGTAACCAATGTGTTATTTTTATTTGAAACTAAGGTACTTAAACAACTCCTTTTGTTTTCATTATGTTCCTATCTCATTTCATTTGATGGAAATAGAAAAATCAATAAAAAAATCTAAGAGTGAATATTTAAGCCTTTAATTTTTAACTTGCTTCAGACATATATACTGTTAGCTTGTTAGGTGGAAATTATGGTAATCATCGTTGACTTACTGAATTGCTGGATGGTGCATCATACCACATATTTTTAACAGAATAATGGATATCAGTCAATGGCAACTAATTTTTTAAAATTACTTTGGCATCTTAGGTTTCAAAATTTCAATGAAATATAACATTTCTGTAGGTAAAAGGTATCAGCTGGTGTATGATAGAACATTGACAATGGAGCAGGAATAAAATGGCCACAGTTATTAAATCTGGAAGCATATCAATGAGAATGGTCATGTTTAGCACTGCACTATACAGAAGTACAAGACTATCACTGAGTGGATTTCTGTTCATTATGATGATACAAATAAGAAAGATTATCAGTTGTATCATTGTTTGACATGCAAAAACCTAGAAACAACCTGGAAGGACACCTGTAAGGGACTATTTCAATGGAATTTTATGAAGTACTTAGGAAATATTATATATATCTATATGTATTGCTATGAAAATATCATTATATAAAATAATCAAGGTGTAGATATGGTGTATACTATAAAGCTATTTGAGCTTTTTTAAATTTTTATTTATTTATTTTGAGAGAGAGTGCGTGCGCACGAATGGGGAAGGGGCAGAGAGAGTCGAGGGAGAGAGAATCTGAAGCAGGCTCTGTACTGTCAACATAGAGATCAGCACAGGGCTTGATCCCACCAACCGTGAAATCATGGCCTGAGACAAAATCAAGATTTAGATGCTTGACCCACTGAGCCACCCAGGTGTCCCAAAGCTATTTGAGCTCTTAAAAAAGATATGTGCATACACGTGTGTGTATCTATATAAATTGAAATATTGTATAAATTTAATATATGTATGCTATACTATACTATAATATAATATGATATAACATGTATAAGTTTTGGAAGAATACACCAAAAAATCCCTGTTAACATTTGTTACTTGCAATGAGTGAGAGAGCCTTCGTAGTATCTTTTGAGAATTGTTTTCTATGTGCATTGTCTTACACTTAAAATTTCAAAACAAAAATACTTGTTAAAAAAAGAATATAGAAACTATATAAAATATTTAATAGAATAGCTTACTTACTTGTCCTAGATAAATGGTAGAGATTTGTTTACTCTCCCCATTTTGGCATTTATCTGCCAAAAATATTTGTTTGGCTTGATTTGCCACTACTGATCAATGCCAAATTCCAGGTGACAGAAACCTAACAATAATCGGAGTTAAAATCATTTTTATTTGCCTTACTTTTTTCTTACTCTAATTAAATCCTCAAGAAGCCAAAATACAAGTTATAATTGGATTTATTATGTGACTACAGGTTTTGAGTAAAAAGTAAAATTAAGAAATCTTTGAAAAAGGAAATTTCTCAGAGACACTATTTTAGGAGGCAGATCTACCTTGTAACTACAGACTCTGGACAAGGTAGGGTAAGACTATAAGTATCAAAAAGGGCCACTGACATGGGCAGATGGTAAGAGTTCATCCAGGACCAGAAAGGCAGGGAAGGCAGAAAAGCTGAAAGAGGGGAACTTACTTTAAAAAAGCACAGGGGTGCCTAGGTGGCTCAGTTGGTTAAGTGGTCTACTTCAGCTCAGGTCATGATTTCACAGCTTGTGGGTTCAAGCCACGTAGGGTTCTGTGCTGACAGCTGGAGCCTGCTTCAGATTCTCGGTCTCCCTCTCTCTCTGCCCCTCCACCCTCACATTCTCTCTCTCTCAAAGATAAATAAACATTAAAAAAAATGTTAAAGCATAATTTAAGCCCATTGCTAAATTACGAAAAAAAAAAAATCCCACAAAAACACAAAAACAAAAGCCCCACAAAACTAAAAACCAAAAAATGCTTCGGGCAGGGGTCAGAAATTTAAATGCAAATCAATTAAAATTGTAGCAATTTTTGCTTTAAATTGCAGCATTAGAGGATGAAAATGAGAGTTTTAAACTCTCTTCTGAATGTGCTGTCCATGCTAATTTTGCATTTTGCTGTTAAACTTGCTAATTACTGATATATATGTCCCTCAGCACACCTACAATAAATTCTGTTACGAGCTTCAATTACTGTACTGTGTCACAATCTGGGAAAAATTCAAGGATGCCCTTTTCATCTGTTTCTCCCCAATATTCTTAATTCCATAGCACCATAATTAGAGAAAAATAAGGGAGTTGAGTTGGATTTGTTTTAAAGTCAGGATTGAGGTGGTTTTCAATAAAAAGCCATGTAAACCATATTTTAAATGAAGCTGAAGACCCAAACAAACAAACAAACAAGCAAGCCTTGGCCATAATTAGTGCCCTTTCCAAGGATCAAGGTAAAAGTGTTGTCTCTTTATTATAGTCATATTCTCTAACAATACAGATGCCTGATTACAACGATCAGATCTCTCCTTTTTCTTTAGTTTCGCAACTAAAGATCCTGGCCCACTTGGTTAGCAATCCTTTGATTCAAAACTGCAAAGAGTAGCTTCCTGTTGAAAAGTATAACATTTTATACTAGTCAGCACTCCATCTACCAACTATGGGGTAGATTTGTCATTTAAACAAATTTTCTATCAAGTACAATGTGACCTATTTTCTGACCATTCTAAAGTAGACTTAGCCCCTGAGGGATATTTCATCATAACTTCCTATTTTATTTTCTTTGTGTACTTTGTGGTAAATGTTTAACTTTCCAGAGTGAGGAAGAAGAAGAAGAAAAAAAAACAACCTCAGTGTATAGTATTTCCCAATGCACAGGGCATAAATGTTCCCACCATGGCCAACTGCATGTGATGTCACCGAAAGCACTGTTGGAACATTATGAACATAATTGGAGCTTGTGAACGGTGTGAACTGGTTTCAGTAGATCACTGTTTGTGGTCATTACCACTGCCTAAGATCACCTAGTATAATGACTGTTTCTTTGTATTTTATCTGTTGCCCTTCATAAAAACTAAGGTGTATCAGAAAAGGGACTTCTCCCATTTTACCATTGAATCGCTCCAGCCATAAAACAGTGCCTGGCGCATAGCAAGGACATAGTAAGCAATTTTTTTGTAAAACACGCAATCTGCCACTCAAAATTGAATATGTTAAAATTTTTAAAATGTAATAGTAACAATCGCTTTTATTAAAACTTTCCTAAATAAAGGTTATGGATTTTAAACATTTGGAACTATCTCCTAAGGAGATGTGAGAAAGAGATAAATCTAGTATGACTTGTAAAAATCATTTTATCTTGCCTCTCTCAAATCTCTTAGGCTTTCTCAATGGTATAAATATGAGGTTGGAACATAAAGAAAAAAAAGAAACTTGTAAGCTTTGAATTTAAATTTCATTATAAAAAGATCAGTCATAATTAGCAATTGTGAAAACAGAAAATGTTCATTTCAAAATGAAACAAAAACATCATTTTATATTCAATTAGTTAAGTAGACATAAATAAAATACCCTAGTACCAGAAAGACTTTGGACTATTATATATGCCATTGCCTGTGGCAGAATCAGAGTAAAAGTTAAATATTATACTTAACGATTTGCAAGATAACTGGTAACGTAAAAAAATGCAAATATTACCTTACCACTGAGGAAAAATTACTCATATTTCAAATTTCTCTCCATGTCTTTATTTGTTTCTCCTAAAAGAAATAAAAAATAAGTAGAATTGACTTTTTGTATTTTTATTTCATCTTTACTTTTCTAACATCCAACTCTGAAGTAGTAACTCTTCATTTCATTCTGATGTGAGTGATTTTTAATGTCGATGCTACAATGTTTTTTCCTTCCCGCATTGTACTGTCTACATTTTATTGTATGATGAGCACAAAGTAATTCATGGTTCATGAATTCAAACGTTCATTACATTTCTGTTAATTATATTATCTTTCACCACTTGACTGTCGAAGGCCCTCTTTAGGCTTGTTTTTCTTTTACTCCAAATTAAACAGCTTTTTTCCCCCCCAAACATATACCATGTCTGTTTTCCCATCCCTGGTTTTGTTCTCTGCTTCTGGGAATGCCCTTCTCCCTATCACTGTCTTTTGTTAATGTTATTCTAGACCCAGTTCAGTCATCAAATCACTCATTCTTTGCACAGCACTTAGTCACTAATTGATCTCTTTTGTGTTTATTACTTTATTGTCTTTCTCTCTCCTGAAGATATAGACTAAATGAGAATAGGGCTTTTCTTGTTTACTGCAATACCCCAGTGCCTAGAACATTGCCTAGCATATAGTAAGTACATTAAGCACTTGTTAAATGAACAAACAAGTAATTATCAAAACAGATCTAAGGATTAAATAAATATAGTAAGATTCTCTATTTATGATGATTAAAAAACAGAAACATTTATATTCCAAAATATAGGTTGTCACTTCATCTTAATCTAGTGTTATTTTGACAAAGCTGTGAGAATTAAGGAAGATAATGTGATATCTTGAGTCAGTCAAAAATAATTTCTAACACCTAAGGCTGAAAGAATTCCAGTTGCAAGGTGCTATTTTCCTCATATGAAACTGTGCTTATTATACTCCATTTATAATCTAACTAAACTCATTTTCTTGATATACTAATTCTTTATGCAAACCCTCACTTGATTTTGTCATAATTCAAAAAGATTCAATTAAGTGAAACAGACCTTAACATAGTTTTGAATGACTTTTTAAGCAAAAACAGATTTTATATTTCAAAGTAGGTAGTCATTTTAGAATTAATGTATATGCATATAGAATGGATTCATATCATAGTTCTTTTCTTCTTTGAACTAAATTTCTTCCATGCATTCCTCTCTTTGAGGGTAACTCAAGCATAACAAAAAAAAAGAGAAAGGATATTTTATATATATATTACATATATATAATATACATATTGCATATATAATTACATATATAATACATAAGGCTGAAATCCTAAATCTTCAGTAATACAAAATAAGGTGTACTATTTCTCAGCAGAAAGCACGGGGGCTCTTGAACCTGGGTGCTACTATTCTTAAACAAGGTGCTTAGCCTCTCTGCCTCAGAGAAGTTACTTATCAATAAAATGGGATAACAATACCAACTTTTTGGACTAAAAAGAGGAGAGAGAAACCAACCTAGCACTAAGCCTAGCATATATTAAGTGCTCAATAAGTATTTATTGAATTAATCAATTCCATTGAAAATATAGTTACCACTGAACTAATATACTACATGATTTAATGAAAGGTTGTAGTGATTGTGTAACCCAATAGCTAAGGTAAAAGTGTAATTTCAGGTGTTTTATAATTCCCTGATTAATACACAATCAACAAAGCAAAACACATATGAACAGACCAAATATATTGACCCTGATGAAATACTATGGTTAGTATAGTAGTGATCCAGGCAATTTTTCATTGCCTGGATAGACACCTAAGTATGATCACATCTACTGAAGCAAAAGATAAGGAACTTTTATTATTTCTCTGCATGTTTTAAGTAGAAATTCACAAATACTGTTGGAGATAATTATTCATATTGCATAAAAAATAAACTCTAACAGATAATGCAGGGTTTGCTGTTAATTTTCTACATCTACATACACATAAGCTAAGGCATTGAACTTGCCACTACTAAAAATAATAACTAATGAATATATCGTGATTCGTGCTTTCTCTTACTATTTCTTTTAATCCTTACAAAAACCCTACAGAGGTAACATAGAGAGAGAATGATAGAGCAAATTTCCAATTAGGGAGCTCAAGATATAAGTATAGAAACATGCTATAAAATGTTTGGTGCTAGGGATATATCAGAAAAACAAAAAGACAAAAAGCCTAATTTCGTAGACCTCACAATCTGGGATCTGTGTTGAAATAGGTACAATTATGGCTTTTAGACTTATGAATCAAGCCGCTCAAATACATATTCGTAATAAACTACATTGTTAAAAGAGCTACATTAGTGACCAAGGGATTTGTATGTTCTTTTCATCTTCAATTATTGAATGAGGTTTGATATTTTGTGCAAATGCACAGAACATACTCTGCTTTTATTGTGCACAATTTAACTTTTTCTGTTTCTTGATTTAGGGGATGTGAATAATGAAAACCAGAATTGTTGCTTCTTCCTTTCCTTTCTATGCTGCTTAGAGTACTTACTGCATGGAATTCTCATAGCTTGTTCATTTTTTGTTCCTAACCTGGACTGAGCACTGTCCAGGGAGAGAGCCACATCTCTTTAATCTCTGCATGGCCAGCACCTAGCATGGTTCTTGCTGGACAGTTCAGGTGGGATGTATGTTTGTTGTATCAGTAAATGTATATATACTTTACTCTTTACAAAGCACATTCACATGCACAATGTCATTAGACCTTCACAAAACTCAGGTCGATTGCAGGGTAGAATTAGCTCTCTCATTTTACAGAATCTCAGTGAAATTGAAGGTTATTAATTCCTTTGTTTGACAGATGAGAAAAGGGGATCAGTGAGAGATTACCTGATTTCTGAAGAGCACGTAACTAAGACTTGAATGTCAAGATCGGGGTTCTTTGTTAAACACTAAGTAAAAACATAGGCATTTTGAACTACTATTTTAAGTATGTTTTTAGGATCTATTTGGTGTATAGCCAGCCATCTTTAACTTGTTCAAATCATTGGTGAAATCTTGCCTTTTTTTTTCAAATATCAAAAATGGGATGGAAAAGATCTTTAGAAGCCAGGTGGTTTCTCTAATCCAAAGACAATGAAGTAGATAATATGCAAATATTTTGCTATAAAACAGTGTCTGCCTCTAAGAGTAGATTGCTAGCCAAAACAATTCTGCTTTGTCATAGGGAAGTGGATGGAGGCAGACTTGTCATTTCCAGTCGTCAACCCACAGTCATCACCATTCTGCTTAAATAAAATTTCTATATGCTTCTTATTTTCTTGATCAGGAGATTAAAGTCCCGACAGTGGCAAAGTAGTGAAAGCATTCTGTTGGGGTGAGGGGGTTACAGCCAGTATTTGAAGATTTTAGTCATGGAATCTTGATCAACTGACTCTAAAATGACCCTTTTAATAGCATCATCTCCCACTAGACCACAGGCTACATGAAGGCAGGAAATGTCCTGAACCCTCAAGTCAGGCCATCGTACATGGCATGGAACACTCCTAGCTAATTTCCTGTCACACAAGCTAATTAATCAATCAGTAAATGGCAACTCTCAGTAACCACTGGCTATAATTTAACCCGACAAACTGCTAGGTACATGGTACATGTTTTCCAAACTGAGTGATAGAAACTTCTCTTTGTGTTTTTTATTCAAAATCTTTTTTAAGAAGTTTGTAATTTTCTAGGCAAGACACTCAGGTCATTAATGGAGACCTAGTGATGGAACCCTGGCCTTAAGACAGTTATCTTGTATACTGTTACACATCGACATTCCAAAGAGGGGGGGGCTTTAACAGAAATTAACAGCAACTATAATGAAATCCCAGTATTTCTGACCTAGAAGCATTTTTTCTCTAAGGGATGGGATTACAGGTTTGACAATTTCTCTTAATCTGAAAAAAAAAAAAATCCATCTCTCTCCCTCCCTCTCCCCCATCTCCTTTCAGTCAGCCTCCCCCTCCCCCTCCCCCCCCCCACGCACGGACACTCTGATCATTTTATTTGAGTGGAAAGTTGAAAGAGAACAACACACTGGCTGCACCCATCCAGCGCTCTTTGGGGTGGAATTGCAAAGTTCTAAGGCTGAGCCTTCCTGCCCGGAGCCCGCGATGCAGCCTCCTTCCGATACCTGCTCAGCTTCACGCCGCAACTGAAGGTCCGCCCGCCGCGGAACAGTTGCGTCTCCATCTGGCTGCCAACCCACCCAAGCTTTCTTCTCCCCCCCCACCACCACCTTCCCTCCTTCCCCCCTCCTCCCCCTCCTTTCCGTCTTCCCTCTCCACCCCCGCCCCCAATCTCCTCCTCTTTTTCTCACTACAAGCGGTTGCTGATGCTGAAGCCGAGCGTCACTTCGGCTCCCACGGCAGACATGGCGACATTGACAGTGGTCCAGCCGCTCACTCTGGACAGAGGTAAGGGAGCGGCTCGCCCGCCAGGCCACCGCGTCCCCCGTGCCTCGCACTCTGCCCCCGACAACTCCCACCGGGACAGCCGGACGCGCTCGGCCGGGGGCAGCGGGGCGGGCGAGGACCGGCGAAAACCAGCGTAGAAGGCGTTCGCGCCGCGAGCAGGACACTTTCTTCCCCTTCCTCCGCCCGCCGCGTCCCCGCTGCCCCCGCACGCTGCCCTCACCCGGCCGCGAGGTGCCTTCGTCGGGCTCTGGCGCCCCCGCCGCCGCTCCCAGCCCCGCGCCGGGTCGCCCGGGGGCCGCCGGCTTTGTTGCGGCTGAGGCGCGGGGACCGGTGGGCGCCCGGGCTCGGGGTTGGAGCGGGGCAGGGAGGGAGCTCGCCGCGCCGGGCGAGGGCGCCTGCGGCCGGAGACCAGGGAAGCCTGGCGAGCGAGCCGCCCGCCCGCCAGCGCGGCCCGGGGGGTCCGGGAGGGAGGAAGTTTGTCCGGGGCGCCGGGGAGGACGAAGGTCGGTCTGGCTGCGGGTGCTCGGGCGGCCGCCCGGGGGCGGCGGAGGCGCCCCGGGGTGGCCTGTGCCGGGGCGCACGGCGGCCGGGCTGCGGCGGCGGGGAGTCGCCCTCGGCCGAAAGGGCAGCGCGGAGCGCGGGCAGCAGTGCCCGGACCAGGGGCGCAGCGTCGCTGCGGCGGAGCCCGGCTCTCTCCGGCTCCGTGCTCCGCAGCTCCCCGGCGGTGGCAACTCAGTTTCTCTTGCCCCAGCCAGCCTGGTTTCCCCCCCAGCCCGGGCGCCAGCGCGATGCTCGGGCTGCGGAAGGCGCTGGGACGCTGCGCAGGCTGGGTTGAAATTCAACTTCTGACCCGCGATCCTGTGCGTCCTGCTCTCTGACTTGAATGGGGAAGCAGCGCTTGCTTCCTCGCGGAGCCTTGCCGAGCCTCAGGCTAGAATCCTCCGCTGCGCCGGGGGCCTCTCTGGAGCGCGCGTGCGAGGGTGTACCTGTCCCTGTGTGCACAGCTTTCCTGTCTGGCTTCCGACGTCTAGTTCTGTTGGCGCCGGAGTCCCACGCCGCCGCCGCAGCGGAGGACACCTGCTCGTCCCGGTCCGCAGCGGCCGGATTTAGGACCCTGGGCGGCCATTTGGAAATGGTGTGCTCAGTCGAAGATGATTTAGTCCGATATGCCTCTAAAAATATTCTTCTAGCGGATTAAACTGAACTGTGGAGCAAAGCAAAAGAGCATCCTGCGGCGAGTACAGTGCAAAAGCCAGTGAACTCAGTGGGGTTTTAATTTGGAGAGATTGTGGATGACTTTAACGCAATCTGTTGGCGCCAGGACAGATATTATGTGGTGCCCTTAGCAACCTTACTTGGGGTAAGAGTTGAAAAATTTTAAAAAAAGAAAAAAAAATAATTGATTTTATGTTGGGAAATGTTGATTTGCAAGTTAGCAAATTAAGAACAGTAGTTAAAGAGCTCAGAAATCCACGCTGTAATCCATAATTTCACCCCAGTATCATCATCTACACTAAGCAGGATAAATCCATTGCCACTAAGGGCCAAACAGATGGCATGCTATTAGAAAATATGGATTTCCCATGAATTTCTGTTTTAATGTAATGAGCTCTTATATTGTCCCATTACTAAATCAGTCTTTAAACATCCCAAGTAAAACGACATTGGGAGAAAAAAACAAACTCCAAGAAAATTGCATACCTGAGCAATTTTATATATTGCTACTACTGAAAATTCACTTTCTGGATTTTATCCTGGCCGGTAGGTTCCTTATTCAGTTGTGGAGAAGAAGCATGGTCAGACCTAGATCTATTCTTAAAGTTTGTTTTTGTTCACAGCCAGACAGTACCTGTCCCTTCCAGTGTGATTAGGTCCGTTTAGTAAGTAGCTCAAGAGGCAAAAGGAGGCTGTGGATGTAACAGCAAATTAACCAGCAGCTAACTGCAAAGTCTGTCATTAATGGATGATGGGTTATTGGCATCATTGCTGTGCATGAAGTCAATATGTATAAATCTTTTTCCTCTACCTTATTAAAATATGATTAATTAATTGATTAATAGCATCATTAAACCAATGAAAGGAGGGGTTCTGAAAATGTTCCTGCAGAAAAAGGAAAAGTATTTTTAAAAAGGCAGCACCATAATAATTACCTGGTTATAACTGTCATACTTACATTGGATGGCTTGGTTATCACCTTTGGGCATCAGTTGTTGTTTGTTTGTTTTGTGTGCGTGTGCGGTAAACATTCTAAAATTTAATTTAAAACCCCTAAGGAATTTAGGTTAGATGATTCTGACACTGTACAGCTTTAACAGTCTGTAATTCTATTAGTTACAATTAGAACTCAGTGTCTGGTCATCTACTGCAAGATTTTCCAGATTACTCCCTCTCCTAGGTTGTTGTGGTGCCCTTTGATGTGCTTGGAGGTCACTCACAGATTTGGCCCCATCAAAGCATGCTGATTATCTGTCTCTCCATTGAATGATGCTCCTTGAGGGAAGAGACCATTTCTAAAATTATCTTGGTATTCTCTGTGCCTGCCATAGTTCCTGACTCACAGTAGAAGATCAAAAATTCATATAAGTTAGTGTAAGTGAACTACGGACTGCAGTGATTTAAGCACTGTTAAAAGATAGGGATTTAGTAGTGAACCGAGGTACAGTTTACATAGATTGGCAACATTTTGGCCCGGGGAAAGATGGCAGGGAGAACACAGGCCCATGATTCTTAACCTTTCTTTTCCCCTATGTGCTTGATGGATTCCAGTCAGTAACCACAGGTCACCAAAGCTGTGATTAATAACCAAGAGGGGTCGGGGCAGGTGGGCAAAGGAGAAGAAGGAAAGAAGATGCTTGACCAAACCTTCCTAGGGCATCTCAGCAAACCTGAAAGCATAAAGCTGTGATTTGATTTTTTTCTAGCATCTTCCCTTTTCAAGAGAAAAATATTGAAGAAGCAATGATAAGTATTTTCAAGGTTACTCTACTAGTGAGCAGGTGATTTCATGCTAAAATTTAAATATTCTTGTCTGATGCCCTTTGGCATCCTAAACTGGTTTATCTGGAATCTTTAGGGCAAAGGTTTTAAGTAAAAAATCAAACCTATGATTGAAATTAAGATTTACTCCTCCCAGAGTTTAAAAGATATTATCTGAAAGTGAGACACTCACAAGTCTGCACTAGCTTTTTGGATCTTATTTGGGAAGCAAGCCTTTGCCAAGGTCAGACTGGGCCCTGAAAGGATGAACAGAGTGACTTAAGGTTTTCACCACTCTGTGCATATTCCAAACTTTTTTCCACCTGCCACTAAGACCTCAGATTAACCCTGTGCAGGCCTCTGGATGGCTATGGCCAGAGGAGGCTCCTATTCACTCTGGTCCCAGTACTTTGGATTGTTCAGTCACTTACTGAGTGCCTGGTATAAGCCAGACCCTACTATGGAATTGGTTAATACAGTGGTGAGCTAAACAGACATAATTCTAGTCTCTGTGGCAATTAAAGCCCATGGGGAGAGAGAGATTAATCCACACACATACACATGCACACACATATATACAATTTACTCATTCGATACATTTCACTGAATGTATGTATCATATATGTGTGCATGTATAAGATGATATACATATAATATACTATAGAAATGTCAGAAACAAAGTTTTTACTAACTTGGTGCTTAAAGAGCATAGTAGCGGTGACAGATAATAAGTAAGGGATTAATTAATTAACTCAACAAATAAGTATTGAGTGCCAGCCTTATGGAAAGCACTGTTTTCAGGTTTGTGGCTAAGAACATAATAGATCAAGTCTAAGGGAGTTTATACACTAATGAGTGAGTCACGCACAGAACATATACACATACAACTGTAAGTGCCAGGGAGAAGAAATAAGACTGGATCAAGGACAGTGGCAGGGGTTTCTGTTGTGGATATCATAGTCAAGAAAGGCCCTCCTTCCTGAATGGATGACGTTTGAGAAAAGGCCCAAAGGAAATGAGGAAGCAAACTTTGCAGATGTCTGGGGGAATGCACTCTGGAGCAGACTCTCATGTGTGCATCCTGAGAACATCAAGGAAGTCAACGTGAAAATGGGAGACTGGTGGAAAGGGAAGACTGGGAAGGAAAGGAAAAAAGGGAAGACTCGTGGAAAATGAATGAAGTTGGTGGCCAGGGGTCAGATGACGTATTTTATGATTAGAATTTTAGATTGGGGTTGAAAGTATGAAGTACTATGAAGACGATGAAAAGGACATGAGGATGGAGAATAATGGGGGAGGACCTATTTATTTAGACTGTACTGGTTAAGGAAAGCTTCATGAGAGAGGAAAATTTAAACTGAATTCTCATGTATTAATAAGATTCTTAAGAATGGCATTCTTAATAATTCTGGATAAAGGGAAGAAGACACTAAAAGCAACTAGTATGTGTATACCTTGATTACCATCCTATTAATACATCTATAACCAAACATATGATCGTAAAGAAAAATTACCAAGAAGTAATAGCACTTTAAGTATTCATCCTAGGATAGAAATATGGTTTCAGGTATCCTAAGAAAAATCTATAGATTTTTTGCTGCTTATTGCTAGGCTAAAATATCATATAATTAAACTTTCAAAGGCATACTGAGCATTGTAATTTACATGTCACTATGCAGAAATCTACATGTCGAACCAAGTGGTCGTAATGTGAGATAGTCATTTTTAGTCTAATTTTTTATAATATTTTATATTAGACAGTGATATAGGAAGTAGTACCTGTAACTTACCCTTGTGGCAAAGAGGAGAGGCTGATAAGGAGATTAGCGTGGAGTCTTCCCTGCCAGATCTTAAAATGTTTATAGCACCTCTTCTCTACACCAGGGGTTAGTTTGCCCTGATTATAATCTCTAAAACCAGGAATGACCTTCAGCTAAACTCAACAGAACAAACAGGATGCAGTCTATGATACTTAACACTTTCATAACAAAGAACAGGAATACTTCACTACATTCAAGACTATATATTTAGGCACTTTCTTAAATATAGTAGCTCAAACTCTCCTTCACTCTTCATCTCAAGGTCAGAAAAGATAATACAACAGAATTTTGCAAAATTTCACATCTGTGTAACTTCTCCCTCTAACTTTAATCAGAATGCCTTTCTTTTTTAATCATCGTTCATAAACAAATAATACAAAACCAGGTCTTAGAGAAATATGGAAAAAGAAAACAATTGCTAGGAGTAATTTAAATTATCTCATTTTAAATATTTGAGGCTTTGTTTAATGACACGATAGATACTTTACAATTTGTATTAGGTGCTTATATAAAATAAAATGTCATCTAACTTTTCTGTGAGTTAAATGCAACTTTGATAAGTGGCAAAAGTATAAATGGAAATCTTGATTCCTGGCTTCTAAAAAGAATTTTAATCTATGGTATTGATTAAACAAATCTTGATGTGTTTTCCCTTTTAAAAAATAAAACTTTTAGTCTTTGAAAATTCAAATGTAAAACCTGAAACCAAGAACTTTATATTTTGTGGGTTTCAACCTTATGGGAAAAAAATTATGTGAGCGCAAAATTGAATGCGATGAAAATCCCATGGGGGCCACATTTTTCATGGAATTTGTGATACAAAAAATTTTTCTTTCTTTTCTTTTCACTTTTCAATGCATGCAGAGCATATTACTTTATGTATCTCCCAGTGCAAGCCTTGGGCAACTTATAGCTTTCTAATCAACTGTATTCACCAGATTTTATAAAATCTATATTTGCCTGAAAATTGCTTTTGCTCACAGTCCAAAGGGACTTGCCCGTTTCCTCTCTCCTCACCTTTTTTTTTTTTTTTTTTTTAACATGAGGAGAGATTAGGAAAGAAGGAAAATAAAAATTAAGTTAGCTCAGGTTGCCTGAGTGGCTCAGTAGGTTAAGCATCTGACTCTAGATTTCAGCTCAGGGTGTGATCTCATGGTTCCACAGTTCCTGAGTTTGAGCCCTGTCTCAGGCTCTGTGCTGACAGTGTGGAACTTGTTTGGGATTCTCTCTCTCCTTTCTCTCTGCGCCTCCCCCATTTGCTCTATCTCTGTCTCAAAATAAGTAAACAAAAACTTTTTAAATTATCTCTTCTGTTGTTTTAAAGATGTGTGCCCTGGTGATCATGATGGTGGAGAAAAAAGAAGGGTTGACTATGTCATATGGCTCTTGTCCTAAAACCTTCTCACATCAGCAGCCAGAATGTTTTGGTCCACAGACATTAAGTGCTTGCTTGATTTCTCGTGTTTTCTGTGAGCTTCACTACACATTAAAAAATATACTTTCACTGAATTTTTTTTGGCAAATCAATATTTGAGTCTTTCATTCCACATTATATAGTTACGGAACACGTTCCAGGAATCAGAATTTTGCCACATCCACCTTATCTTTCTCTTTAATAATGAAAAGTTGCAAAGAGGACCCACATTTCAGAAAACTTTTGATAATTAAAAAAAAGGAATTTTGCATTTAATGAGAGTTTTATATACAGTTTTATTTTTATAAATTTTTAAAGTTTATTTACTTGTTTTGAGAGAGACAGGGACAGCACAAGCCGAGGAGGGGCAGGGAGAGAGAGAGAGAGAGGCAGGAACCCAAGCAGTCTCCATGCTGTCAACTTAGGGCCCGATATAGGGCTCAAACTTATGAAACATGAGATCATGACCTGAGCCAAAACCGAGAGTCCGAGTCCAATGTTCAACCAACTGAGCCACCCAGGAGCCCCTATATACAATTTCAAATTTGAAAAGAAATCAAGAAATGAATGGTAAAACTTCAAGAGAAAGAAAAGTCTGGTGTCTACCTTCTAGTTTGGTGTGCTAGCTATTCAAGCCCAGAGATGTATTTGGTGTGCTCTGGTCATTTATGAAAATAATGTGTTTGATTTTGGAATGTTTTTTCAGGGATCAAAACTAGGGCTTAACTATTTAATAAGGAAAAGGAAACATTGAGAAAGCAGTGTCAAATGTATACTGGGTCTTGGGGATGCTGTTTTAAGTGCAAAGCCAATAGAGAGTTCTTTTCTTAGCCTTGACATCTGGCTATTAGGATACAGTCTTCATCAGACCAGAGACTATGCTGTATTTCTTTATGTAGAGCCCAGCATATTGTCTGGCACATAGCTGGCACACCCTTAGTATTTGTTGATTGATTGAATGAATGAAATTGACTTAGCTGTACTAGCTGCTGTGGACACATTTTTCGTGCTTAAAAAAAAAAAAGACCTTCCAATCAATAATAATATGAAAGGGGTGGCTATCTTTCTTTTTCACTTTGTTTCTCTGTGTATGTGTAGCAAACTCCTAAGAGTTTCAAGCTGTCCAGGGCCAAGAAAGGATGTGAAGTGCTGGTATTGATATCACAGCCTACTTATATTGTTCACCTCCAGCTGCGATTTAAATTAACTTGTTATTTGAACCATGTAAACTAATGCCAAAATACAACTGAAAAGCCCCCCCCCCCCAGTGTTGTGTATTTGAGGTGAGAGGTCTAGCAGAATTTCCTCTGCATGCACGCACACACACACGCACACACACACAAGCTATACTGCTTCATCCTTTTTGAAAACCTCAAATGGATGAATGATAAAGCTGTGTCCTGATAAACAAGTTAAAATGGATTTCATTTGACATCACTCTGTGTTGGCAAGTGGGCACACATTTTAAAAGTCATATTGATTACATCAGTGATTTACTTCTGGTCTAAGTGATAGACAAGTTGTTTTATGATTGAGTCTTACTAATGTTATATGCTAGCTTAATTGAAGACTGGTCTAATAAAATATAAATATGCCCAAAGACTACTTGAAAAAAAAAGTTTGTCGAATTGAAACTTATTTTGAAGTTATACTCAGATAGTTATCTGTCTTGGACAGAAAACTATAGCTTCTTTAAACTGATGGTGGTTTCTTGCACGAATAATGTGGCTGTTTCAAGTCCAACAAGTTCTGCTATTTTTTGTTTACTTGCTCAGTATGGTGATAGTTCTGATATTTCAGTATAAAATCCATGTATTTTTCTACCAAGGAATTATCTTTAACTAAAAAAAGGCTAGAATAATGAGAATCACAAAATGGCAGTACAAGTGAAGACCCCAATTTAGACAGGGGAGAAAAGCATTAAATTACAGCTGAGTCTATTTAATAATAATAAAAGAATTGGGGAATATGGCTGAGAGACTCCTGAAAATGATCTTTGAGGAAAATTGGGGAAGAGCAGTAATTGTTGATGGACAAGTAGCCTGATTCCAAAAAGGTGAGAAAAGTGTCTTAGGAGAGTATATTTCAATCTCTTGTTTTATTTGCTTTCTATCAGAAAAAAAATCTAATGATATTAATAGAAGAATGGGATATTGGCACTTATAAAAGAATGTGGTGATCACACAGAGCCTGCATGGGATCACTAAGAATAAATCCTGTCAATTTCCATGTGTATGCTATGGCCATACTATGCTCACGACACTCAGGACATCACAACTTTTCTAGAAGCCTTGTGGAAAAATGTAGAAATATGTGAAGTGGATGACTGTACTTTTGGATTTCTAGTGGTTGAAACACTACTCCAGGGCAGTTTGGCTCTCTGTCCTATTCATCATTGTTACTGATATTTTGAATGAGAGTCCTGGAAGATTTATGTAGATGACATAGAACCAGGAGGAATAGCAAATTATTTGAGAAACCCTATCAATCATCTGAAATTATACCCAGCTTGAATAGCAAGTTGCAATATAAGAGAAAAAGGTAGGGCAAAGAATATGGTCTTCATTCATTCATTCATATATTCACCGGGAAAAAGGAGCCCGCCTTGGCTGTTTTTTGCTCTTGGTTGTACTGTCCAGTGAATATTGCCTGACTAGACTCCACTCAGTTACTTTGAAAACCACAGACAGGCCATGTCACCATGATTCAGTCCTGGGCTGGAGTAGGGGTGGTTTCAAATGGCAAAGTTGCATTCCACAGCCAGCCTGCCTGATTTTGAATCACTGCTTTTCCATTTGAATCCTGTTTTGAATCTCCATTTTCTTACCCACAAACTGGCAAATGACTAAAATAGCACTAACTTCCTAAAATGTTGACTTTAAATGAGTTTATATGTATGAAGTACTTAGAACAGGCCATTCCTAGTAACCACTCAACAATGATAATTAGGGGCATAGACAGAAGATATTTCTTGCTTTCAGTCTATACTGAAATATATTCTCATTTCCTCATTTGCCATCCTCCTCTTCCCAAATCACTTCTTTCTTGACACTTGAATGACACTTTTCTTCATAATTTTATTGGAATACTTAACACAGAAGATTGACTTTTTTTTTCTTTTACACTGTTGTCACCCTAACAACATAAGTTACTTACATTTATCTTTGTGTACCCTTTGCCTATCACAGTGTGTGAAAGATAGATGCTCAGATGCGTGCCAAGTAAATCACTGGTTTGTCTTCACATGTTGCATAGTTTTGTGAGGGGTAAAACTAGGTAAATGAGCCAATGACACAAGGTAACAGTTTTTTATTCAAGTAAAAATTCCCTACATTTATTCTGCTCAAAATTCAAGGGTACCTTCCAAGAATTAGTGAATGTCCTACTACTGGATTGTTGGAAATGTGCAGGCAAAAGTTGAATAGCAAACTGGAAAAATTACAGAGTGACTTTGAGTCAGTAATAGCTTAAGACAGGGTTTTGAGTTTATGTAGATGCTCATTGTTTACGTTTGATTTTATTTATATGCAGATATCAAACAAATATGTATTAATTAGTTGACTGGGGAAAATATAACCAAGAATGACTTTCTGGCTCCTTTTTAGGGCTATTTAATTGTTAAGCATCAGATAACACGGAGAGGCATACATGTACCAGTTCGGGGTGTGAGCTCTGGATCCAGATGCCTGTGTTCAAATCCCACTTATCCCTGCCTCTTCCTTGTTACGTAAACTTGGCTTGTTGCTACCTTCTCTGTATTTTAGTTTTCACCTGTAAAATTGAAAATAATATTTCTCTACCTCCTGAGGTTGCTATAAAACATATGCAAGTGTTTAGAACTGCCAGGTCCATACAAGTGCTCAATACTGATTGATTATTCCCCACCTCTTCTCCCCAGGGCGTGCATTTTCCCCAGTGCAATAAATGGAAGTGCACAGGCTTCAGATTTAGACAGATAGGGATTTGAATGGCAATTCTGCCACTTGCTATTTGTGGATGCTTAAAATATTGTTTATTCTCTCCACATCTTAGTTCTCTTATTCTTAATACAGGGATGACTTTCGCTTTGTATGGGGACACAGTCCTTTGGTTCTTCCTTCACTTAGTCATTCAGAGAGGACTGAATGAGAGTCTACTTTTGTGCCTGGTAGCAAGTCAAGGGCTAGAGGTAGGGCTTGCAGTCTAGGGAAGATGGACATTAAGCAGATAATTTATGATAACGTAGTCTAAGGATTATAATAATAGCTCACACATTGAGCATTTACTACATTACACTGCATCACATTACATAGACTACTACATAGCCAGGCGTTGCACATAGATCTCTTCTAGTTTCATTCCAATTAGTCCTCAAAATGAGCCTTTGCAGCAGATGCTATTAGTATTTTGCAGATGTGGGAATTGAGGCTTTAAGAGGCTAAGTGAAGTGACTGAGGCTCGGGCTCGTTGATTCTTGAGGCCTTCAGCTTAATCACTGCCCCACTGGAGAGCAAGGACATAGGTCTGTAATAAGGTCTGTATCAAGCTTTGGGGAACTTGAACTTGTAAGGAACAGAAGATGCAGAGGTGCTTGCAAAGTCTTCAAGAGACAGACTGACGGAAAGCACACCAAGAGAGCATGTGACCCTGGACAAAAGATAAATGACTTTCTCCAATGGTTACTAAAGGAATGTATACTAATATTGGTTAGGATTAATTTAAGTGGTATATTTTAAAAGTTTGCACAATTATTGTAAAATAGCAGGTGTTTAATAAATGGTTGTGCTTGTTAATTTCTTAATATTGAAGAGCAAAATATCCATAGAGACTAGAATCACAAGAAAGTATTAGCAGTATTCTGTTCCTTCCCATATTGTGCCAGTGCACCAAAAGAAAATGACTGTGGCATTCAGATTACCTTTCAGTGAACTATACTGCACAGCCAAAACTTCTTTATAGATGTAGAATTTTGGACAGGCTCTCATAAGTGAGTGATAATAGCGCCCCAAATCCCTTTTCCTTACAGTCCTTGCTTCCAAGTGGGATTAGTGAGAGAGATTTGGGAATATAGCAGGACCTAAATTTCCAGCTCAAAGAAAATTGTGACTTTTTTTTTTTAATCTCCTTCAAAATTAGTTTTAAATGTCTTGAAGATTATAAACACTCTCTATCTACTCATTATTATTTAAAAAAATGCACTGAGGTTTTAATATGAATTCCAGTGGTCCAAGTAATGCCTTATTTGTTTAGCATTAATTATGGAAGAGATGGAATCTGCTGGCCCCTTGATCTTGACCTTCCCAGCCTCTAGAACTATGAGAAATAAATGCCACCTGGTTTTTTAACCCGCCTAGTCTATGATATTTTGTTATATCTAAGTCAGTGTATTGACTATATTGACTATATCCACAGTCAATTTAAACTAAGTGTAGCAGTCATTGCATGATCTTGGTCTTAACAATCCTCTGTCCTACTAGTTGAATGAACCAGCTATAGGCAAGATTTGTTGTACATAGATACGCACTAAAGTATGCCTAGTTTCCCACTTAATTCCATTTTCATCCCTCTCAGGGGCTTAGAAATCTCTGTCTTACATGTACTAACAAGTTTTCAAAGCTTCCTCTCTTGGATTGCTCTCCATTATTTTCAGAGCTTGAAAAGAAAATGCATTTAATTTATCTTTTCTTAAAAGTTTCTCTGGAATGTTTTTCAAGAGGAGATTTTCTATTTCTAAATGATATGTGTTCCAAATGTAAAGGAGTTCATTAATATTGTCTTATATTCAAATAATACTTTACTGATCTATTATTGATGCAGGCCTTTGCTTATCTTGCTATTCTCTTCCTTTTTCTGTTTGTGGTGGTAACCCTAGAGTTGACAGTATATATCTTTAATTTAGCACAGTTGTCCTTCAAATAATATACCTCAAACTTCTCACTCCCATCTTTTGTGCTATTGTTGTGCCCATGTTGGAAACCAATGGTTCATTGTTACTAATTTTGCTTTGAACCAGGGGTCACAGGCTACAGCCCCCAAACCAAATCCAGCCTATAAGCTAAGATTGGTTTTTTACATTTTTAAATGGTTAGAAAACTCAAAAGAAGAATATTTTGACAGAGGAAGAGTCTATTAAATTCAAATTTCAGTGCCTATAAGTAAACTTTCATTGGAACATGGCCATGATTTTCATTTATGTATTGTCCATGGCTGTTTTCCAGCTACAAAGGCAATGCTGAGAGTGAGGAACTGCGACAGACCATTTGGTCTATAAAGCCCACACTGTTTACTGTCCGACCCTTTACAGAAATTGCTTGCTAACCTCTGCTTTTAGAGCATTAAAAAAATACAGAAGAGAACAGGACTTTTATATTTACCTTCAATTTAAACATTTGAGGGTCCTCGCCCTCAGCTTTTAGTCTTCCTAGTAGTCTCAGTCACCTGTGTTCCAGATGGTTCTTTCTCCTTGCTCTCTGCCTTTTCCCCAAGGGCAGACTGCTCTTGCTTGTTACTTGATACTTATTAGTCTAGGAGGTGGGGGAAGGGGAGGGGTTTCTCTGGTTTCCTGGCCTAGCCTCAGTCTCAGGAAGGCCCTGTGCCTCAGTCTCAAGAAAGGGGCTTTCTCAGTGATCCTGCCTTTCTTTGGTCTGTAGACTAAAAACTGCCCTTTCATCATTGGAGGGTCTTATGTGGGATAGTTCCCTGCCCCTTCCCAGTGGTAGGGGATTTCTAATAGCATTGGCTTTAGATCCTGGAGCTAGGGCTGTTTTTGTCTTCTTTTCCCTTCCGCTAGGTGTAGAGGTTTTTTCTTCTACTTTCTCCTGGTTGTAACGGGTCTTCACTTCTGGTCCATTCTTTCTCATGAGCTTCCAGTAAACATCTGTGGAAAAAAGCCTATGATATTTGCCCATGCTCATTCTCCTTCTCAGCATGGAAGAGTTTCTATGCTCTTGCAAGTACTGTTTTGAAAAGTTAACTCATCCTGTGTGAGCTATAATTCATACTCACCTAGTTGAGTAAGGAATTGTGTTCCCAGTAGGGAAGACAGGCTTTGCAAGCATTTTTACAGCCTAGTTAATTTTTGGTACTGATTTGCACATCTGAGTAACTCTTTGGTTAGGCAGACTGTCTTTATGTTGTTACTCATATTTCACATTAAAAACCAATTTAGAGACTAATCTGACTGAATCTGTACTATGGCAGACTGAGCTAACACAGAACCTGTCCCATTACAAGCATCAAGATGTGCCAGATGAAACCTAACAATTATAAAACTATCATAGCTTAGATTGTGAGGGAGAAAGCATAACCTCCAGGTGCCAAAAATGAAAAGGTGTGAAGGCTAGAATGGAAATGGTTTTGAACTGACATTTTGGTAGAAGTGAAGGGAGGGAGATGAAAAATGTGTCAAGTGGTTACAGACTTAGAAATTTGCCCCATGGCTGGGGGCAAAGCAGGAACTGGGCATGAGGTATGTGTACACCCATACCTCTACCTGTGTTACTGAGCTTGGATTCTAAATATGTGCCACAGAGTTGGTTTAGGAAATGTTCTCTCAAATTTACATAAAATGATTCCTAAGCTAGAACAAACTAGAGGAAGAAAATTAAAGACAGTACTTTTGAGAAACATAGCTACACTGGTTTCTCGTAGTGCAAGTAATCCCTGCCAAAGGTGTGCTCACAATTAAACATTAAAAACATATGAGAAAAGGGGCCCCTGTGTGACTCCGTTGGTTAAGCATTTGACTCTTGATTTCAGCTCAGCTCAGGATCCCAGATCATGGTATCAAGCCCTGCCTCAGGCTCCTCACTTAGCATGGAGCTGCTTGAGATTCTCTGGATCGCTCCCTCTGCTTTTATGCTCCCCCCCTTTCTCTCTCTCAAAACAAACAAACAAACAAACAAATGAACAAATAAATAAATAAATGAAAGAAAGAAGAGAGGAAGCCAGAACCTTGGACTGAGTATTCATGACAAATCAGTGAGGGAATGAACCCTGCCTTTCTGCAGAGGGAACTAACATTCGCAGAGAAGAAGGTATGTCTGAAGAATGAAAACAACTTGATGTATAAAAAAAAAATCAAAAAGAGACTATAAAATATGCAATTTGTAGTTTTTTTAAAAGTGTAGTTTAAAAGAATGGAAACTATAAGGAAGGAATGTGACCCTGAAAAAGTAATAAGTATGTTTGAGAAACATTATTGAAAAATATGAGCCTTGTGTTCGGTTTTGGTTTTCTGAGTATTAATCTGGTCATTCCATCTCTTGTATTAAACTCTTTGGTGACTTCCTTTTGTCTGACATTCTTACTATGTTTTATATGTTCTTAATTTTTATTAATTGAGCATATGCCAAATATTTATTTGTGCATGACCTTTCCCTTTTGCTCTTTATGTCCTCAGTGCCTGGAACACAGTCTGGTACATTGTAGGTGTTTAATAAATAGTTGTTGAATGAACAGATAAACTCAAGGACTTAGCAGTGTTGTTCTTTGTGGGAAAGTTCTTCCTGTCCACCTCGACCCTTTTCCTGGCAAACTCCAATTTGTCACCGTTCAAGTTTCAGATTTTGGAAGAAATCTTTTCTAGTTCTCTCAGCCTTGTTTCGATCCCTGTTTTGTGCTTCCACAGCACCTTATAATGTCCATATATCACTCAATCATTCCCTCAACAAATAGCTTTTGTGTGCTTGCTATGTCCCAATACCTACTCAAGCTCTGGGAATGCAGTACCAAACGCAACAGACCATCCCAACTCTTGTGAAGTTTATATTCTAGTGAGGTTGGGGTGGGAAGGAGCAGACAAGAAATAGTAAACAAATAAATACACAGTACTGCATTTAATTGTAGGTAACCTGAGGAAACATGAAACAAGCTTAAGGGGAATGAGAGAGCCGAGGAAGTGGGGGCGGCTCGTTTACACAGGAGACCAGGGAGGCCCTCATGCATTAGGTGTTTTTAAAGAGACTCTATAAGGACACCTGGGGAAAAGTGCTCCAGTTAGAGGGAAGAGCACAGTAATGAGTCCAGTGTGGTTGGAGTAGGGTGAACAAGGGAAAGGGTAAAAGGAGATGAAGTCAGAGAGAGACTTTTCTTTTCTTTTTTTTTTTTTTTTTAGTGATGTTTTGCTACTGTTACCATTGGTATGGGCATGGCGGAGAGGGTAGGGGATGGGTGTGACTTCTGCCTTGCTGATGGTCAAAGGAGCGCCACGCACTGAAGGTGCAGCCCCAGGACCGCAAGATGGCGCCGGGATGCACATGCTACTTGAGGATGTGGGATTACTGACTGGGAGATGGGAGTCCTCCAGTGATTCTAGGGGACTCCAGGACCCCTTCCATAAGGCTGGAGGTGGGCCTAAACTCCTTTCTTCAAGCCTGAGAGGGGTTCGCTCCACTAAAGGGATCCCGGTCCCCACTTCTGGGATCCGTTTGAGGTGCAGTTTGGTGGTCAGTCTGGGACTGGGTCCAGCTCAGCCAATGCAGCAGAAGGTTAGCATCATCCAGCTCCTTTCCGTGCTGCTTGGACTGTCGCGGCAGGGCGGGCCCCACACAGCCCAGTCCCTACGACTGCGGCTGCTGAGGGCCACGTTGGCCTCCTCCTGGAAGAGGGCATGTTAGTTTTCGAGGAGATGAACCAAGCACTGGAGGGAGGCCCCTCACCCACGGACTGGCTGAGGCTGAGTCTTGCTATTTTAAGGGCTTTGGTTTTTATCCCTAAGATGTTAAAGCCACGGGAGAGATTTTAGTTTGAACAGGCTCTCTGCTATGTTGACCCTAGAGGGTAAAGAGTAGACAGGGAGAGTAGTTAGAAAGTAATGGAAAGAATCTAGAACAGAGATGATGGTGTTTGGGATCTGGGTAGTAACTGGGAAAACAGTGATAGGTGGTCAAATTCTGGGTAGATTTGGAATGTTGAACCAGCAGGGTTTGATGAAAGATTGAATGTAGAGTGTGAGAGAAACCAAGTAGGAGAGGATGAATCAGGCATCTGGCCTAAGTATCTGGAAAGGGTGAGGCTTCAATTTACTGAGTTCGGAAAGACAACAGAAGAGCAGAGCAGAAGGGTTTATTCCAGGAGGAATATAAATTTGGACACACAAATGAAGAGTTTGAGTTGGCAGCTGTATACAAAATTCTAGAACTCAAGGGAAAAGTTCAGGTTGGAGTTATAAATAGGGGAATTATTAACATATAGATAGTATTTAAAGCCATCTGGAGGATGAAAAGATGAAGGTTGTTGACTTGTCTCTGGGCAATTCCAACGTTTAAAGGTTGAGAAGATGAGGAACACCAGCTGTAGAGGAAAACCAAAAGAAGATGGTGATCAGAGACCAAGTAAATGTGTTTAGGAAGATGGCAAGGATTATCTGTGTGACATGCTACTACGTGAGGTGAGATGCCATTTGGGAATTGACCATTGTGGACTCGTGTGGATGTCATTAGTGGTCCTGACATTTTGTTGAAATACAGGTGAAAGCTTCAGTGAATAACTACAACAGGGGATAGAGACAGAATGGGTGGTTTTTTGGAGGACTTTTGCTTTCAAAGGTAGCAGAGAAATCATAGAGTAGTTGCAGGAAGAGGTAATACGCACATTCTTACAATGCCTGTGTCTGTAAGAATGGTAAGAATTGTACGTTGTGGTAACAGTTATGTCCATCTTATTGACTCCTTTTTGCATACTATAATACTTGACCCAAGTCAGATGCACAAGTACGAGCAAACAGGTACAAGTTAGCTAAAATTATAACCTCAAATTTGTTCTTGTTTAGAGATATTTTCTTTTTTTTTAAGCGTTTTATTTATTTCTGAGAGAGAGAGAGAGAGCGTGAGCAGGGGAGGGTCAGAGTGAGAGGGAGACACAGAATCCAAAACAGGCTCCAGGTTCTGAGCCAGCTGTCAGCACAGAGCCCGACATGGGACTGGAACCCACGAACTGTGAGATCATGACCTGAACCGAAGTTGGACACTTAACCGACTGAGCCACCCAGGTGGCCCAGAAATATGTTCAATTGATGTTGCTTTTTCTTTCAAATTGGACAAGAATATGTATTTTGACAGTGGTAAAAAAATGAAGTGATCGCAGATAATATGATTATTCCACATCTACTCCCCAATTCTCCAGCGGACTTAATTATGCTAAGCACTGCGTACCACCTTTATTTCAGAAGAACCATGCAATGTGACAAATTAATTTGCTTAAAATATTCAGCACAGGTAGCTTTAAATATCTGTAGCAGAGTTTTTCAAATCATGGAGAAAAGAAAGTAAATCTATTTTTCTCCAACAGAGTAGACTTTGATTTAAGTTTGGAGAGCATCAGGAAACTGTGAAGTCTTTAAGGAGTATAATAGTTGTATGTGAAAGGTTGATTTGTTGCTAAGTGATGGTACACATTTATTTGATGAAACACATTTATTTTATAGGAGGATGGTCAATTGTTGTACTATAGATCTGACATCTAGGAAAGCCTGACGTCTAAAAATGAGTGAAGTCACAAAATGATAAGATGAAATCTCTAGGTTGCAGACACATAGGGATGTTTAGCTTTGTTTGATGGATAATTAAGAGTGTTTGAAAGTTTTAAGCAGGGAAAGGAAATGATTTGAGCTGTGTATTTATTAACTAATATGAAAATTGGTTGCAGGATTGAAATGTGTGGAGAAGAGCAGTGTTTCATTAACACGACTCTGAGAGATTTTATTGGATTCCCTTTGAAAAAAGTTCCATGATAAAACAAATGAGGAAATATTGGGTTTCCAAACATTGGATTAAAGAGATTTAAAAATGTCTCTTTAATGTAGTCTCTCACAGGCTTTGTGAATCTCCCAAGTCAGACTTGGGACTATGCACATCATGGAAGTCTTTGTTCAAGAACTCCATTATTCTTTGGAACATTATGACAATTTGGGGCTATCTTATAAACCGGTGATCTGGATGACCAAACCTGAACTTGAGGAGGAATTATAGGAATAGGAAGGAAGGAAGAGATTATAATGAGCATGCCTTATTTGACTAACAGGTGGTGAAAATAGGGAAAGGAAAAAGCCAGAAGGGAAACATGTTGGTCCACAAAGCTGAGGAGTTTAACTTAGCACTTAATGAGCTTTGAGATGCTTGGGAAACAACCAACTATAAACTAGAGCTTTGACCTGGGAAAGTGCTCAAGACTGAAAAGTTTCAGAAGCACAGGAGAATAATGGGAATGATTAGAGCATGAGTTAAGGATATTGAAGAAATAATAGCTGCTGATTTTTTTTTTCTTCAGGAAAAATGCATGGTAGAGCAAAAGACTAGTTTTAGAAAAGATATGGCAACAAGTACTTTAAAATAAGTACTTTTTTTAGTGTATGACTAGTGTCATTTTCAGTGTTCAGACTGAGATATTAAAAAACCAATGTAAAAAATGTTTTTCTGCTCAGCATATTAATTAACCATGGCAGGAAAGTGTGATGCTTTCTTCAGAAATCCTGACATAGTCAAGATAGTTGGGCACTCAGTGTTTTGTGACAAGTCAGGAATTCCTCATTCTTTTAGCTCTGTCATCCTTCTTGTAATATTGATGGCGATCTATGGTGTCCACTTCAGGATTGCAGCGTGAGGTTCCCATGTTCTCTCCTTGACATGCTCAGAAGTTTACCTTCTGGGCTTTCTGGAGAACTATCGTTCTCAAAGAAGCGTTTGTTCTTAGAACAGTGCCTGTCAGTACTTGCAGGTGTATCAGTGAAAGTGTAGGAATTTATTGAATGGCTGAAAAGCTGACAAAGCACCACTACCTGAAACAAAACCTTTAAAAAAAAAAGCAGATCTAAGATTAAATAAAATACAGCGCACCCTGTCCTTTGTTGTATTAATATGCTTTACGTAATTGGGTCTACCTGCATTTATGTTTAGAATGAAGTGGATGTAGCATGCATTTTCAAGGTCGGGATGTGGAGTTTGGAAGAAAAATAATGGAGCAGACGGTAAGCTCATAGGAAAATTAAGTCAGCCAGTTCTCCCCAGATGGTCACCTTTATACTGTTTTTGTAGCTTATGAATTAGGCACCTGTGTTTTCTTCATCTCACTCTCTGCCATGTGATTTCTTGCATTTGACATTTTAATTGCAAATAAAAACAGTAAATTTGGGGGGTGATTTTTTTCACCCCCCAAAAAACACCTTATACTTTTTAACTCTTATTTTCCCTTTGAATAAATAACATATTCATATTTGGGGATTCCTAAAACGCTTATTTAAATTTTACAATTCAAATTATATGATGTGTTCTGATAATAGCAATGCAGGTATAGTTTGACACACATAAAGGTTTCCTTTTGCATTTTTTAGGAGACTAGCTTGAGCAACTTTTAGGATCTGTTCAATTTCAAAATGTATATTAAATCTTTTCTATAGATCTATGACTCATGATAAAGACAGCCATTTAGATTTCATACCTAATTCAATTTAAAATGTTCTTGAATGTGATAGTCACATGTTCAGTACATCATCTACCCCCATGCATGAGAAGAACATAATACCTTTAAATAAACAATGATTTTCAGGCGAACAATGTACTTTTCTCAGTCACTGCTTTCAAACTTTTATGGCATTTGAACTGGCATTCTATTATTGAAATGTCAGGTAAAGATCAGAAGGCTACCTCTACCAGTGCTTAAGAAGCCAACACAATAATTTCTTTTGCATTAATAAGTGTTAACATTGAGATGCAGGTAAAAGAAAAGCGATTCCTAAGAGATACATAATATTTTTTTCTCTTTGTGTTACAAATACCTTTGATCAATGAAACAGGAAAATAAATTTGCTTAAAGCATTAATAAAATGTGATGAAGTATTTACACCTGAGTTAAGGTGTTCAGTGTGTGTACAAATAAAGATAAGAAAAAACTACTCAGTAAATTATGGCAGGAATGGGTTAATATGACTTGAAAAACAAATGTCTTTCAAATTAAACTTGTTTATAAGTAATTTGTCTTGCCTTAAAAGAGAGAGAGAGAAAGAGAATCCATGGTCAGATTTAAAGATTGAAATTCTTATCTTGTTCAAAAGATAAAACTAAGTTTACTTTATTTAATATTCTCTCAAATGGAACAAAACCATTTACTATAAATTCAAGACCTTGTTGAAGTAGTCATTTTAGGTTTATTGCACTTGTCTGTTAATTTTAGTTAATTAGATCCTAATGACTCGTGAATTAGAAAAGGTACAAGTATAATTTTAAGGGCATCTAGTGGTCTATGGGATTAAATTTTTTCATCGGACAAAATATTAAATTACTATTTAATATGAGCTTATAGCATCTTTTTTTACATAATTATGTTACTTGTGAATTTAAAAATTTAAAAATTAACTCCTCATACTTAGAGTCTACAACTCCACCTCCCAATTCATCTCAGAACTTTCTTCAAATCACATTTTTAAAAAGTTTCTGATACATTTGCATGTATACAGAGATTGAATTATCATTATAGACTCAGTGAAATAGGTTTTTGAACAACAGTGTGTTGAGTAGCATTGAGCAATTCAACCCGACCTCCAGACACTTTCTCCACTTCTGGACAGGTATTTTGTTTTATTATTTATTCTGTAAATAATGAGTGCCTGCCATGTTACAGACCTTAAGCTAGGCATGGACATCAAAGCGAGAAAAAAGCAATCGTGGCTCTTGTTCCCATGAAGCCTACAGTCTACAGGAGAGAGTAGCCAAATAATTGTGGAGATAAATGTGAAGTTTCAATAATGATAAAAAAATTACAAAACACTGCTGAGAGAAATCAAAGATAATAAATGGAATGGCATACTATGTTTATGGTATTGGAAGACTCAGTATTGTAGAGATGTTAGTTTTTCCTAAACTGTTACAAAGATTCAACACAATCCTAGTGAAAACGTCAACAGTCTTTTTTAAAAATCAAAACTAATTATAAAATTTATATGAAACTGCAGAGGGTATAGAACAGCAAAACTGAAAAGCATAAATAAAGTTGGAAGATTTATAGTACTCCTTTATTTCAAAACTTATTCTAAAGATATAATAATCAAGAAAGGGTGATATTTAAGTATTGATATATAGATCAATGAAATAGAATAGAGCTTAGAAATAGGCTCACATTGGGGCGCCAGGCTGGCTCAGTTGGTCAAGCATCTGACTTCGGCTCAGGTCAAGATTTCATTCATGGTTTGGGGCGCCTGGGTGGCTTAGTCGGTTAAGCGTCCGACTTTCGCTTAGGTCATGATCTCGCGGTTCGTGGGTTCGAGCCCCGCGTCGGGCTCTGTGCTGACTACCAGCTCAGAGCCTGGAGCCTATTTCAGAGTCTGTATCTCCCTCTCTCTCTGACCCTCCCCTGCTCATGCTGTCTCTCTCTCTCCTAGAAATAAATAAAAATATTTAAAAAAAAAAAAAAAAAAAAAAAAGATTTCATTCATGGTTCATGGGTTCCAGCCCTGAGTCGGACTCTGTGCTGACAGCTCAGAGCCTGTAGCCTGCTTCAGATTCTGTGTCTCCCTCTCTCTGCCCCTCCCCCACTCATGCTGTCTCATGACAGCATTTTTTTAAAATAAACATTAAAAAAAAAAGAGGCTCACAAATACATAGTCAGTTGATATTCAGTACTTATGCTCAGAAACTCAATGAGGAATGGCTAGTCCTTTCAATAAATGGTACTATACAAATTGGATATCTATATGCAAAAATTGAACTCTATCCTTCATGCCATACTCAAAAATCAACTGAAAATGGGATAAAAATATAAATGTAAGACCTGAAACTATATTATTATTATTTTTTTTCTAGGAGAGAGAGAGAGAGAGACAGCGTGAGCAGGGGAGGGTCAGAGAGAGAGGGAGTCACAGACTGAAACAGGCTCCAGGCTCTGAGCTGGCAGTCAGCACAGAGCCCGACACGGGGCTCGAACCCACGAACCGCGAGATCATGACCTAAGCGAAAAGTCGGACGCTTAACCGACTAAGCCACCCAGGTGCCCCGAAACTATATTATTTTAAAAGAAAGTATGGAAGAAAATCTTTAAGACTTTGGGTTAAGCCAAGATTTCTTAGATTGACTGTAAAACGCAGAGCCATAACACAAAATAGTGCCAAATTTAAAATTATTGGTTTTCAAAAGATATTAAGAAAAGTAAATAACAGCCTATGTATAAGAGAAAATATTTGTAAAATATTTCTGATAAACGATTGTTTATCTAGAATATATAAAGAACTCTTAAAATTCAACGAAACATAAGATTTGAATAGATATTTCACCAAAGAAGAAATATAAGTGGCCCCAAATAAGCATCTGAAAATATATTCAATACCATTAGCATTTAGGGAAAAACAAATTAAAACTACACTAAAGGTACTCGTATTAGGTTTTTAAAAATAGTCCTCATTTCTGTGTATGATTTTTTAAAAAGGTAAACTGTAGCCTGCACGATTATTGATCCAATTACAGATGGGGTAGAAATAGTTCTCTCATAAAGATCTCTTATCTAGGCTCAATGCCTTCCATCTTCTTTCTCTAGTAGTTGTCTTTCATTTGATAATAAACACTCATCTTCCCAAAATTATCCCTGTTCAAAACCTCAGCCAAATCATATGGTATCCTTTGACCCTAGTTTGCTCATATGTAAAATGTAGAGTTTGGAACATTAAGTCTCTTCCAATCCTGTGATACTAGTTTACTCTCCTAAAATTGAGAAAACTTTTTGATAAAAATCAAACAAAAATAGCCTCCTTCACTGAAACTTATCTATCTATCTATCTATGGTATAATAGATGCAGATAGATATCTAATTCTGGTAAGACATATTCCTTATACAATTGTGCATATTAAAACCATACCATTTATTTTGATTATTTTTTATAACCCTTTCCCCTGAGTCAAAATTTTACTGTAACTCTCATTACTGATCTATCTGAATTTCCCTAAAAAGAAAAAATGAATAGTGATAGAGTAGACATGCAAGTATTGATTTAGGAAATGTTGGACTTTTTAAAATTTTTTAATGTTTATTTACTTTTTGAGAGAAAGAGAGAGAGAGAGAGAGAGAGAGAGGTGTGACCAGGGGAGGAGCAGAGAGAGGGAGATAGAGTTCCAAACAGGTTCCAGGCTCTGAGCTGTCGGCACAGAGCCTGATGCAGGGCTGGAACTCACAGACAACGAGATCATGACCTGAGCTGAAGTTGAATGCTTAACCAACCGAGCCAGCCAGGCACCCCTGGACTCATTCTTGTAATTGGTACACATTTGTGTATATAGCAAGCTATTTTTAATTAGGACTCAAAGACCAAAGCAAGTCTGAACAATTTCAATTAAGTATTGAAAAGGATAGTGGAAAAAGATCTGCCCTGGGATTCAGAGTACCTTAGTTTTGGTTCTGGGTTTATCACTATTTTCAGACTATTTAGAAGTACTTACTCTTTAGATCATAGACAAGTAAGATTTTGGTTTCCTCATCTTTAAATTTTTGGAGCCTGATTTGATTACTAATAGGGTACCTTCCATTTGGATAGTTGATTGCTTCTATTCAGATTTATTACTTTCAGGCACATATGAAAATTTAAATTAGGCTCACTGTTGAGAACACTAAATAATTCATTTACTGTCTTATATTTACTAATATATTTAAATATTTAAATAGCTCATTTACTGTCTTGTATTTACTGTTCGCATACCTGGTGACAGGGTTTTCTATTACCTCTTGTTCGAGATTCTTCCTTTTGAGCTCATGTCTCTGAAGCCATCTTAGCATCTTTCTGTGTTGGTCCGTTCTTTCAGGGACTCAAACTGCCCTCTCCCACGACTCATTTTTTGTGTCCCACTCATTAATTGATAACACTCTTGTCATAAGAACCATTCTTTTAGGCAGAACATTTACTGTTTTAAGGCCAAAAAGGACCAACTGGTCCAAAACATGCATTTTATAGGTAAAGATGCTGAAGTTGACAGAAATTAAGCACATTTCCAAAAATTAAATTATAGTAACAGTCTCAATACTAGAAACCAGGGCTCTTGACTTCCTAGGCCTTTGTGTTTTCCATAATATTGTAACACATTTCTAAAGCAAGTGGATCATGACATAAGGAAGATTTGTATCAAGGTGGTAGGTTTTTATTTCCTTTATTTCCTCCTACCTCAAACATCACAGATGTTAAAAAGATGTAAAACAAACAATAAATTTTAAAAGATGATGAGGGATAAAGAGTGTTATTAAAAGACAAAATTTTGAAGAATTCCTTGCAGTAGCAAGCACGTAGGATCAGACCGATGAATGAAAATGATGATAATAATCAGTAGTAACATTTATTAAGCATTTACTATGTACCAGGCCCAGTGCTGAGCATTTTCATTTATTATGTTATTTAATCCTCAACGCACACACACGCATATGCACACGTGCATGCACACACACACACACACACACACACACACAGACACCGGATGGGTTCGATTATGATCTTTGTTTTACTGAAAAGGAAACTCAGGTGGGTTAATACCATCATCTAACCCCTATGTTCAAACCCCTCAGCTTCCTTTCCTCTCTGGTTCCTGTCTCCTTTTGAATAACTGGGATATTCTGCCAGAACAGAGAAGACCAAATAAAACTCAGAACATCAACTTGAGAAAGCAGTGCATGGGTATGGGCAGGTTCTCCCAGTGAAGGCTGCAAAAAAACCATAAACTCAAATACAAAAGGCAGGAGGGATTCCTAGTACAAACATTCGGTAATTGATTAAAGAGCTGAGGGGGCACCTGGGTGGCTTAGTCGGCTAAGCCTCCAACTTTCGCTTAGGTCATGATCTCACGGTTCGTGGGTTCGAGCCCCGTGTCGGGCTCTGTGCTGACTGCCAGCTCAGAGCCTGGAGCCTGTTTCGGTCTGTGACTTCCTCTCTCTCTGACCCTCCCCTGCTCACGCTGTCTCTCTCTCTCTC
>NW_024080731.1:2665203-2718001 GCF_003009895.1 Hyaena hyaena | reverse complement strand
TGTCTGATGGCTGATGCTAGGACTTCCAGCACTATGTTAAACAACAGTGGTGAGAGTGGACATCCCTGTCGTGTTCCTGATCTCAGGGGGAAAGCTCTCAGTTTTTCCCCATTGAGGATGATGTTAGCTGAAGGCTTCTCATAGATGGCTTTGATGATGTTTAAGTAGGTTCCTTCTATCCCAACTTTCTCTAGAGTCTTTATTAAGAAGGGATGCTGTATTTTGTCAAATGCTTTTTCTGTATCTACCGGCAGGAACATATGGTTTTTATCTTTTCTTTTCTTGATGTGACGTATCACATTGATTGATTTGCGAATGTTGAACCAGCCCTGTAACCCAGGAATGAATCCCACTTGATCTTGGTGGATGATTCTTTTTATGTGCTGTTGGATTAGATTTGCAAGGACCTTGTTAAGGATTTTTGCATCCATATTCATCAGGGATATTAGTGTAGTTCTCTTTTTTGCTGGATCCCTGTCTGGCTTGGGAATCAGAGTGATGCTGGCTTCATAAAATGAGTCCGGGAGTTTTCCTTCGATTTCTATTTTTTGGAATAGCTTGAGAAGAATTGGGATTAATTCTGTTTTAAACATCTGATAGAATTCCCCAGGGAAGCCATCAGGTCCAGGACTCTTATTTGTTGGGAGATTTTTGATCACTGATTTGATTTCTTCACTAGTTATGGGTCTGTTCAGATTTCCTATATCTTCCCATGTGAATTTTGGTAGTGTGTGTTTAGAAATTTGTCCATTTCTTCTAGGTTGTCCAATTTGTTGGCATATAATTTTTCATAGTATTCCCTGATAATTGCTTGTATTTCTGAGGGGTTGGTTGTAATCAGTCCATGTTCATTCATGATTTTGTCTATATATTTTATATATATTTATATAATATATACATTATATATATATAAATCACATTTTCCTTTGTTGTGGTTGTATAATATTCCTTTGAATATATATTATATATTGAATTGTGTGATCACATAATTGTGTAATAATTATATATTTATATAATTTATATATTATATATTATATAATACTAATATAATAATTGTGTAATCACATTATTCTTTGTTATGGTTGTGTAATATTCCTTTGAATATATATTATATATTGAATATCTATTCCATTGAATATATATATTGAATATATATAATATATACGTCTATATGTATATATAAAATCACATTTTCTTTATCCATTCATCTATTGATTGACACTTTTGCTTCCATGTCTTGGCTATTATAAATAATGCTACAAAAAACATAGGGCTACATGTATCTTTTCAAGTTAGTGTTTTCATTTTCAAGTTAGTGTTTTCATTTTCTTTGGATAAATACTCATAGTAAAATTATTGGATCATATGGTATTTCTATTTTGAATTTTTTGAGGAACATCCATATTGTTTTCCAAAGTGGCTGTACCAATTTACATTCCCACCAATAATTCAGGAGGGTTCCTTTTTCTCCACAACCTTGTCAACATTTGTGTCTTGTCTTCTTGATTTGACCCATTCTAACAGGCATGAGATTATATCTCATTGTGGTTTTGTTTTGCATTTCCTTGATGATGAGTGATGTTGAATATCTTTTCATATGAATGCTGGCCATCTGTATGTCTTCTCTGAAAAAGTGTTTATTCAGGTCCTCTGATCATATTTTAATCAGATTGATTTTGTGTCTTTTGTTTTTGATGTTAGTTTTATTAGTGCTTTATATAGTTTGGATATTAATCCCTTATGAGATATATTATTTGTAAATATCTTCTCCCATTAAGTATATTGTCTTTTTATTCTGTTGATAATTTCCTTTGCTGTTATTTTCTTATTTTATTATTAGCTTTTTATTTTGATGTAGTCCCAATGGCTTATTTTTACATTTGTTTCACTTGCCTCAGGAGAATATATCTAGTAAAATGTTGCTGTGGCTGATATCAGAGAAATTACTGCCTGTGCTCTTTTCTAGGATTTTTATGGTTTCAGGTCTCAAGTTTAGGTCTTTAGTCCATTTTGAGTTTATTTTGTGTATGCTGTTAGAAAGTTTCATTTTTTGACACGTAGCTGTCCAGTTTTCCAGCACAATGTATGGAAAAGACTGTCATTCCCCGTAATTTATATTCTTGTCTCCTCTGTAATAGATTAATTGGCCATATAGATGTGAGTTTATTTCCGGGATCTCTATCTTGTTTCATTAATCTATTAGTCTATTTTTTTGTGCCAGTACCATTCTGTTTTGATTACTATAGCTTTGTAGTATAACTCAAAATCTGGAATTGTGATACTTCCAGCTTTATTCTTCCTTCTCAGAATTGCTTTGGCTCTTAAGAGTCTTCTGTGGTTCCATACAAATTTTAGTTATTACTTGTTCTAGTTTTGTGGGAAAAAAATAATGTTGGTATTTTGATAAGGATTACATTGAATCTGTAGATTGCTTTGGGTAGTGTAGACATTTTAACAATATTAGTTCTTTCAATCCATGAGCATGGAATATCTTTCCATTTGTTTGTGTCATCTTCAATTTCTTTCATCAGTGTTTTATAATTTTCAGAGCACAAATATTTCACCTCTTTGGTTAAGTTTTTTCCTAGGTATTTTATTCCTGTTAGTACAGTGTCTCTATATTAAGTTTAAGCATTCATTCTTAACAAAAGATTCTTTTTCTCCAAGAGTTTAGAAATCATAAACTATGTCTATCTAGAGGATTTGTTTAAAACTGCTTAATAATACATATCTATTAAATACATCCTAAAGATCTCGCACACAAAATGGTGAATATTTTAAAAAATGGTGAATATAGGCAATGATATCGTAAAATAATCATCAAACTTGCTAAGAGACTAGACCTCAATTACTTCCACAACAGAAAAGAAATGATAATTGTGTGATGTAAGAGAGAAGCTGTCAGTACAATGGCAATCATATTACGATATACAAATGGATTAAGTCAATATGTTTTACACCTTAAATTTACTGAATGTTATGCATCAAATATATTTCAATGAAAATGTATTTACTTATTTGTTTATGACGAATCCCATATAAGAAGAATAAAATATAGATGATTTTGTTCCCTGCCTTGAAAAAGAGTAGCAAAGGAGGTCTTGGCAACTCTTCACTTGATAAAATGAGTAGAAGAAACAGCTGAAGCATGAATGATGCAAGATGTAAATACAAATCAGCCAAACACATGAGGATATTATTTGGGGCATTTTTGCTTGCATATGTTCACATAACATTGCAGCTGGGTAATGCTGGGCTTTAACTTATGCATATCTGTGGGATAGAGGAATCTCTCAAAGAATGAAGAGAGACTTTATTCAATAGTGTACAGTGGAAAATTGGTTCTCACAATGGGCTTCCTTGACAGAAAACCACCCGGTTAGCAGTATGTATTCCATCACACATGATTTTCTAGGGTTTAATTCAGCTAGTCCAAGTAGAAATGACAATTAGGGCACTGTGCAACAATAATTGCTTGCTGTGACACTAATCACTTGCTGTGGCACTGACCAAAGCAAAATAATCCCCACCCCCAAGGAAAGATGTTTAAGCAAAAGGATGTGACTATATCTTTAAGTACTATGTCCATGAACAGCATTTAAACATGGAAAAATGAAAGGCAGCCACATTTGGAGGAACATAATGTAGCAACTTTGAGCAAATGTGTCCATTTGAATAAGAAGAAAAGAGAACAAATTACATTGGAAAAAAACTGTACTCAGACTAAGATTCTACTTTTGGGGGTGAATGAAGAGATAAGGTTTTCAATCAATATAATAATAAATCTTGAGACTGGAACAAATAAAAATATCTCCATACATATGAGTATAATTCTGGGTAAAGGATGTATATAAGGGATATGATCAATAAACGAAGAAAACCGTTCTATTCTACTGGGCAAATAATAGGCTTATTTTAGATACATAAGGTCCCAAGCAGTCAATTATTAAGATAAAATTAGTTGAAAAAACTATTGGCCAGTATCTACTAAAACCAACACAGGCATGCCCCATAACCCAGAAATTCTACTCCTGGGATGTATAGCCACAGAAGTACATATAATGCCCACTGAAAGATATTTACACGAATATTCATAGAAGTACTATTTGTTTTTTTTTTAAAAAAAATACAGGACACATGCCAAAGTCCATTCAAAAGTATAATAGATAAATAGTGATATAACAATACAATGAAGTACTAAAATGTAACGATGTAATAACAATGAATGAGCTTTTCTTATACACAATTTAATGAATAGATCTTTAAATATATTCTGTGTCATTCCATGATCCATTTATATGAAGTTGAAAAACAAGCAAAATATCCAAGGTACTAAAAGTCTCGATATTGGTTACTCTTCTGTGGGAATGTTGGGATAGTATGAGAGGGCTCTAAAGTACTGGGAACATTCTGCTTCTTGGTCTGTTTGCTGATTACACAGTGTGCTCACTTCATGAAAGTTCATCAAGCTATTCATCTTTCTGTTTGTATATTATATTCATTAAAAAGTGTACTTAAAAGTACAAAGCAGATCTAGATTCAAGTCTTGACTCCATGTCCTACAAGCTGCATGATATTAAACAAGTTACATAACCTCCCATAGCATCAACTTTCCAAATTGTAAAACATAATAATTATGTAATTATTTTTGTAAATGATCATGTAAAACATAATAATGTGCCTATAATTACATAAGTTAATGGGCCTGGCCCAAAATAAGTATTTAATAAATCAGTCATGAAGTGCTGAGCTATAGAAGAAAACAACCTGAGAGCTAAGAGGAACATCACTGGAGAGAAGTATCAAGGCACATTAGATAAGGAAGAATACCATCTGAAAGAAGAGCCATCAACAATGTCAAGTGCTGCAGAGAGGCCAAGAAAGATAGGGAGAGAAAATATTTGGCAATATGGATGTCCTTGATGAACTTTACCTGAGCAGATTGAACCAAGGTAAAAGCAGAAGTCAGAGACTGTTGTGAATTAAAGCCCAGAGGAGAGGTGAGGAAATCAAAATATGTTAACTAGCTCAAGAAATGTGGCAATGGAAGAGAAAGAGAAAGAAAGAAAGAAAGAAAGAAAGAAAGAAAGAAAGAAAGAAAGAAAGAAAGAAAGAAAGAAAGAAAAAAGAAAGAGGGAGGGAGGGAGGAAAGGAAGGAAGGGAGGAAGAGTGGCTGAACCATAAGTAGAGGAGGATATAAAATTAAGAATAATTTTTAATTGGCAAGAATATACATAAATAACCAATAGACAGAGATTGACAACACAGGAGATAGGAAGATCAACAGAGGTCCCCAATGAAGTAAAGAAAATGGAAACCAAAGCACAAGATATGATTATCTTGAGCTGGAGGAAAGGCATCTTTTCCTGTGTGCCGAGAGGGAAAGAAGAAAGGACGAGTGAAGATTCTCAGCCATTGATAGGCAGGGAGACAATACGACCAGATGGTTTCAATTTTCTCAGTGAGGTAAAAAGCAGCATATCATCTACTGAGAGTGAAGGTAGAATTGGTAGAATAGAGATTTTTAAAATGAAATTAAAACAAAACTACTGACTAAACTGGGATTGACCTTAACCAGAGATACACAAAAAATATTGCCAGGTAGTTCCAAGGTCCCAAATATGCTGTGAACCATGACTATTCCATGGCACCAACCTGGTAGTTCATGTAAAGTCCAGCAGTACTTTGCAACTCTGAGCTATTCTTGTAATGACTCTTCAATTATTTTTAAGATCCCAGGTGTACAGAGATGACAGATTGCTAGATTGATCCAGATACGAGTGTTTTGAAAGTCTGGTGCAAAGGAAAGATTCATGGTTTCAATGACAGAAAACCTACTCAAGCTAGCTTAAACCCGTAAGAAAATTGATGAGGCTATATTAGTGGAAATTTCAAAGCATATCTGGTTCCAGCGGTTAATCACTCTCACTGTCTTTTTCTCCATTTCTTGACTCTGTTTTCCTCTCTGTTGTCTTCTTTTTCAGGAAAACTTTTCATTATTGGTGGTAAAGGTGAACACTTGAATCTTAATCCATCATTACAGTCACCATCCCCTCACAAAGAAACTACATCTTTCCCATTAGCTTCAGAAATTATTACAGAAATGACTCCTATTGATCTTCTTGGATCACAGATCTATCCCTGAATCAATCATTTCAGCCTAAGCAATGGAATACTCTGAGGGGCTACCTTTGGGGCTCATGGGTGGAGTAAATTCCACTAAACTGCATAGGCTAACAGTATGAGGGAATTCTTATCCAAAAGGAAGAGATGTAAGGCTGACAAAACAGATAAAAAGGAAAAGCTTAAAAGCATGCCACTTGTCCTCATTTATTTTACTTTCCAAGTGTCCCCTTTACATTCAGACTAAACATTGCCTTTTAATGCCCAAACTTAAACTTATACTTTTTATATTTCTGAATACCCAAGTTTAATCTTTTATTGTTTCTACTTTCTCCCCTACACATTCCTATTATTCTATTCCTTAGTCTCACCCTCTATTCATCTACATTCAAAATACGTATTAATCTTCACTTTCTAAAATCCTTCATTGACCAAAATTGTTTCAATACTTAAAAAGCAAAGCTATTTTAATTTTTTCAGTGAATTCAATTTAATCAATTTATTACTCATTCTCAAAATGCTGATGGGTGTCAAAATTAATTTTAAAAATATCTCCTTATATTTAAGGACATCGTATGAAGTAAAATGTGCAGCTAGACTTCACACATATATTATTCCACAGATAATTCAGTAAATATATACTGGCAATCTAAATGTAATTGACATTAAACTTAGGGGTTAATACAAATTGGATCTCATTTCCTTCTGCTCAGAACCTGTTAGTGTTTTCCATTTCTCTGAAGGAAAAGATCAAAACCCTTAACATGGTCCACAGAGCCCAGCAAGTCCAGCTGCTGCTATCCTTGCATTATGTCACACCCTCCCTGGGCTTGCTCCACTGAAACCTCACTGGTCTTCCTTCAGTCCTTCCTGCATAACAGGAACACAGAGTGGTCTCTCAGTCTCTTATTTTTGCTGGGGAAGTTTCTCATTTTTCATCCTTTGGAGCTCTGTTCAAAGTTCCTATCTTCAGAGAAGAAAAAGCCTTCCCTGACCTCCTTGACCACATCAATTCATCCATCAGATTAATTTCAATTTTTGTAGTATGGAAATCTTGACTTCTCTTGACACAGTCATAGCTTTACAGTTGTGTGATTACTTCATTATGGTCCACCCTATCCACCGCTTTATAAATGCTAAGAAAGATAGGGCCTGTCTGGTTTTGCCCACTGTTGTATCTCTAATTTTCAATACATGGTTGGCACCCAATAAAACAAATACATTTTGAATGAACCAATCTATTTATAAATTCTTGATATAAAAAAATAAATTCTTCTCAGTTGATTTCTTAGTTTCCCAAGAAAGAAAGACTGTAAAATATACTAAAAGAATTTTTACTGAGCTCAAGATTTTACCTTGGGTGTAAGGAAAACCAGAAGTAAGTATTTACTAACATTTATTTTCTAAATGTTCCTTGTTTGTATATGTTCAACTAGATTTTTTTCTAAGCCATTTTTGAGAAACAAGATGATAAGTGACATGCTTATCTTCTGTCCGATATCACCAGATAGTTGTTCACAATACAAAAATAAAAATTCATGCATAATGAGAACTTTAGACTTTGGTCACTACTTAGCATTGTCTGATTATATGCAGTATCATTGTCTATATGATAGCAGATGCTATATGTATCTTGGCATCAGTATTATTGTTTACATATTACTGATTCTCCATGAAAAACATCTCTTCACTTTGTACCCTACAGAACTCATTATCTCTCCAGGGGCAGATGGAGATTTATGTATAAAAACTGGTAATGACCTTCTTTGCAAAATTAAAGATGTTGGCCAACTCCTTCTTTGGCAGCTGTCCAACTTGCATAATTGCATTTGCCTTTCTACATTTCCCTGGAAGCTGCAGTTGAATAAGGTGTTCTTTTGAATTTGCATTTTGAAAGGGCTTAATCATGCAGCATTAAAAAACAGCTGCCCCCAGCTGCAGTCTCAGACCTGACTGGTACTGGTGAACTTTGTGTGTTAGCAAATCACTTTACGAATTTCCAATCAAATGAAACCCATTAGTATTACTGCACTTATATGAACAAAATGTTTAGATTTTGTGCAATGTCAGTTAGCTACAGTTAGCATTCCTAAGGTAATTTTCCTATTCTACTCAATTAGAATTAATAGCACATTCAATGGACTTGCTTACTAAGGATTTGCTTACAATGGTACTGTATATGACAGTTGGTAAAGAGAAGTATGGGTAGGTTTTATTCTTCTCATGTCCAACAAAGACTCTGATCTAATGTCATCTAATCTCTAATGTAAATAAACTAGATGCCTAACCAAGAGGTGAGGTTCTCATTCACCAAGACCTGTTATACCCATAGGCACCTTCTGAGAAAGCAACCACATGTAACTTCTAATGCAAGGTTGGTTAAAGTTGTTTGCATATGATTGGACTACACATCCCTCAACCGATTTTCTGTACAGAAGCAACTGAAAGGCTGAACTAAGAGCCTAGTTAGCCTGGAACAAAAATTTTGCATATTAAATGGTAGCTAAAAATTCTATCAGGTGTTCTAGCTCAGGACATTTTTATTCATTCAACAAGTATATATTGAGAACATACTGTGAGTCATACAATGCACTGAGTACTACAGACACAGAAGAATGGACAGTGGTTTTCTGTACTCCTGAGGCTTACTAATGGAGAAGTCAAACAATAGTCAAATAATCACATGAACGAGCATACATTTACATTCTAACACACGTGCTGAAGCAAAATAAAACAAAATATTTTCAGAGCCTGACCTAATCTGGGAGGCTTAAGGAAGGCTAACCTGAAAAAAAAAATCTGAGGCTTGAGCTGAAATATGCAGAAGAGGCAGAGCTAACAAGCTGAAGAAGTAGAAAGAAGCATTACTAGTAGAGAGAAGTATTGTAAGACTCTTGTAAACCCATTACAGAAAACTTAAAAACAATAATAAATAATAAATCAATGCCATTGGAATGCAGGGACTGAGGAAAAGAGTAGATTGAGCTTAGGCTGGAGACACAAATAGGAGCTGACCACAGAAGCCCTAGAGGGCTATATTTGTTATTTTGGTTTCTACCTAAAACAACAATGTTAAGTCCCTCAAAGTATGGATTTCAATCATAGACAGGAGGTAACATACTCAAAATTATTCTTGAGTATAATAAACTGATATAAGAAGGGCACCTGGGTGGTTCAGCCAGTTGAGTATCCAACTCTTGATTTCAGCTCAAGTCATGATCTCACAGTCATGGGATCCAACCCTATGCTGGGCTCTGCACTGGGCATGGAGTCTGCTTAAGATTCTCTTTCTGTCACTCTTCCCCTCTCCCTGGCTTACACGTGTGTTTTCTCTCTCTCTCTCTCTCTCTCTCTCTCTCATAAAAACAAAAATAAGTTAAAAAATAATAAACTGATGAGAGGTAAGAGTGGATATGAGATCAGTAGAGTGACTCTGCTAGAGTTCAGGCTAGAGAAAATGGTAGTGTGGGCTAGAACAATAGCAGTAGAAAAGGGGAGAGGTGAAAAATTCACACGATATTAAGGAGATTTGTTACAGGATTTAGACATGAGCTTGAGAACTCTTTGAGACACTCAAATAGAGATATTGATGGGCAATTCGGTGCATGATCTGGTCTGATCTGGATTGGAGGTATAAATCTGAGAATCATTAGCCTTTTAATGAAAATGAGCCATGCATATGGAAAATACTATCTAGAGAGAGAATATGTGATAGACACAAAGATGCACTACTCACATCTCCTAACAGATATTCTTAAGCTCTCAGCTCCTTCAGCATCTGCTTCAGCTAAGAGAATCTCTATACAGGACCTCATGCCTTTTCTGGGCACCCCACATCTAGCGAATGAGTCAGGCAGATGCATAAAGGCTCAGCCATTTCATTTTATTTCATGAAATTTCATGGTGGATGAGTCCGTGATTCAGAATGCCCCCACACTCATGCCCAGATTGGCCAAAGCTTTGTTGGGACTGCATCAAAGTTCAACTTCCTTTTCATACCTCTGCCTTCTTTCCACAGATGTTGACTCATGATGAACACTTTGCACCCCAAACCCTGCCACAACAACTTCTGATCTGGAGAACCCAACCTGTAACAGGATATAAAGTGAAAGGGGAACGTGCTCAAAACACACCAAACAGAGAAGCATGTATCTGCAAAGTAGCAGAGAAGGAAATGCTGGAAGGTAAGAAGGAAAACCTGGATACCATTGTGTCCTGAGAGCCAAAATTAACACATTACAAAAAACACAGAGTGGGCAAGAGTGCTCAGAGATCAGAATAAAATTACTGGTAAATACCCATTTAGTTTAAATTATGGAGGTCATTGGTGGTCTGAGCCACAGTGGTTCTGGTGCAGAGCTAGAAATAATTATTCTAATGGAGAGAGTTGAGGAGGGAGTTTGAGGTGAAAAAATGGACTCAGCAAATAATGAAAACCCTTTAGAAAATTTAGACTTTAAGAAATGAGAAAGACTAAAAGGAGTTGGAAGGGAAAGTGGGAGTCGAGAAAAGGTGGTTGTTTTTAATAGAGAAGAAATATAAGCAGGTTTAAATTTAATTGGAAATAATCCAACTGAGATGGATATGTAGAATAAACAGCAGAGTGGAGGTGAAAAGGAGGAACTGATAATGTTAGATCCCTGATAAGGCATGAAGGGATGAAATACAAAACACAGGTAGAGAGATTGGTCTTAAATAATCAGAAGACTACATCCTATACTAAAATAGGAGGAAAAGAGAAGATGGGTACAGATGGAACTGTATGAATTTGGTAGCAGGAAGCTGAGGGAGTTCCCATCTGATCCCTTCTATTTTCTTCAGGAAGTAGGAGGTGAAGTCATCTGCTGAGACTGAGGAGAAGCTAAGAATATTTGAGGGTTGAATAGAGTATAGAATGCTTGAAACAATTTTTGAAAATAAAGGGAGAGAATTTACCAGGGGAGCAAAGAATTGGTAGATTTAAAGGGCCCAATGTATTGGCACCAATCTGCTCTGATGCGTGACTTTTTGTGACAGTGCCAAGTTATTCAGTCATAGGCACAGAGAAAAGATAGATCCATCCATCCATAGTTGGGCTTTTGTCAGATAAATGGGGGGAAATGTTTAAGAGACAAAAGGACAGGGAGTTAAAACTATCAGTAAGAGTATCATTCAAATATGGACTGTGAGATCTCAATTAAATAATGCTGGTGAAAGCATGAAAAAAGATGAGAAGGTGGAAGGTGCAGGGCTGGGAGAAAGTTAAGGGGTTAGCGCATCGGAGCAACACGTCTCCAGATCTGAGGATCTTACTAGCATGCAGAATATGATTCAAGTCTGGAAGGGGGACCTGAGATCCTGCATTTCTAACAAGTTCTCGGTTAATGCTGATACTACAGAGCTAAGGACTAGACTTTGAGTAGCAATACATTGGAGAATGAAAGAGAGGAGAGAGTAGAAGAAGGCACAAGTGATATGGGGAGGAAAACAGGGGACAGTGAGTTAGAAAAAGAGAATCAGAAATAAAAGAAAGCTGAGGTACTAGAATTCGAAAGGAGCAATGGATACCCACTTCTGAGAACAGGCAAATGGCCAGGTCACCAAAGATGCTATTAGATCACTAGAGCTGTGGTAGCTGAACGCTGAACAATGATGAATAGGAGTCCATGAAGGAATCCTCCAGCCACTAAGGAGGCTCCTTCTGTTGCTATTTATGCCCTCATGTATTTACAAAATATCCCCATTCATGTAAGGTTACCTGAGTGACTCTGTCCTGGCCACCTGAGAAGTCTAACTAAAGGAGATGCCTTGCAAGTCCTGGTTAGGTAGGTGGTAGTTCAGTGTGGAAGAGATACACACCACACTATTATTTAGGGAGACAGAAAAAGCAAGGCTGTTTTTTTAAGAATAACTCTATTGCAGTTGGAATTTTAAGATGCACTTCCAACACATCCTAGAGGCTCAAAAGACAGCAGTAGCCCAATTTGTAGGGCGATTAATAAAAACAAACAAACAAACATGGAGGGCTTTGGCTTTAAACTCAAGTAAAGAGGGAAAAGGAGATTGTTAGAACTCCTGTAAATAAAGAGCCAACTCTGACTTAAGGGAGATTCTTAAATCTAGAAAGCTCAAACAGGATTATATAACCTTAGGCTTGGGTGATATAGATGGGTCTGCAAAGTCCATTTTCCTATCCCGTTCTATGAACTGTACCTTCCTAAGAAATTGTAACTTGCCTTCTAATTCCTGAGTAAGCAGCTAAAGATTTCCTCAAATGCTGAATGAAATGAGCCATCAAGACTTGTATTCAAACAACAACAAAATAATTTTTAAAATAAATGAAAATATTTGTAATTCAAGGTGAATTGATGCAACTCAAATTTAGGAGAAAGAAACAAATTTGGATTAGACAAATATTGATAGTATCTAATTTTATTGTTCCTTCTGTGTTGAATATTTGATTTGCTTCAGTCTTGTCCCATGTGACTCTTCCTTGGAAGAGATTAAACACTAGTAAACACTAGTAAATGTTTGTTTTGAAGGAGTTCTAACTTTTGGAAGGAAAATGATTGAACAGAAAAACAGGGTACAATTATAACCTCAAAAATATACTCCAAAAATTAAACAATTGGAATTACAAAGAAACCTCCTTCCTAGGCACAGGTAAGCAATAAGTCATAAGTAAGGATGTAAGTAATAAGTAATAGTTAAGTTTTCTGGCAGAGTATTCAGAAAGCAGCAAGTAACCTTCTGTAAATCACCCTTGCAAACTTGAAATCTATAATGAGATGACAGATGGCACTAACATAAGAGGATTTATTTGCTATTCAAAAATAGCTTAATTGCATCAACCTGGATAAATGAGAAATATCATCGTCTCTAATACATAACTCACTGACAGGAAAAACGGGGTGGGCAACAGCAAGGTTTTCTGATTTTCTGCAAATCACGGAAACTAAGCAAATGTCCATTCCATGTACGTTCCATTCTTGTACAAACTTGTACATTTGGGGACAGAAGTCACTATTTAGTATAAACCAGAAATTTATAATTCCAGAAGTATAAAAATGCCCTGAAACTGGCCGCAGATTATTCTGGGAAGAATATCTGTGGTAATTGGGCAAAAAAGGAGCTGATCACCTAGATTCTTGTACATACGAGAAATCTGTTTCTCATAACTGCTCAGTTCGATTCAGGGAGAATAAGCTTGTCAGTGTCATCAAATGAGTTAGCTCTTTCTTGAATCGGAGGGATCTTATAGACACATTACATTCTCAATGCTGTGTTACTCACTGTGTAATGGCATCACTTAATTCCAGGGTATTCCCTGATAGAAAGTTTTATCCAAAAGAAAATTATTTAAGAAAAGAAGTGTGGCCTAAAAGGAAAAAGTTGCAGGCTTAGGGGCGCCTGGGTGGCTCAGTCAGTTAAGCGTTTGACTTTAGCTGGGGCATGATCTCAGTCTGGGGGTCCAATCTCCATGTCGGGCTCTGTGCTAACAGCTCAGAGCCTGGAGCCTCCTATGCATTCTGTGTCTCCCTCTTGCTCTGCCCTTCCCTTGCTCACTCTCTCAAGAATAAATTTTAAGAAAAAGAGTTGCAGGCTTAGTAAGTTTGGAAATTTTGGACTGTAAGAGATAGGAGAAAAAAATCACTCTAGAGAGAAGAAAACATAGACCTCTCTCTCTCTCTCTCCACACTTCATAATACTATTCAAAATAAAGAGTGTGTTTTTGGTCTCGGTGGCTTTTATTTTTTAACTTCTTATTAAATTACCTGATGCTGTAGTTAATCAAATACCAAAAATAGCAATCACAAATTAAAATGCCTACAAGGGTGAGGCAGATAAAGCAAAGGAGCGAAAGCATTTCTGTCAAGTTTAAGAAAATGTGCAGTGGCAAGAACTTGGCAACTTGCAAAGTACATGACCCTCTGAAAGATCTCAGTATTTACTTACCTCCACTCAGTTGTCACAGGCAGAGTTGCAGGCGGAGTTGCCAGATGTTACAAATTTTCAAGATAAACTGTAAATCTGAATTTTTATGTGCTATCTCCTAGATTTTAAATTTGGCAATGATTCAGACATTGTTTGGAAGTGCGTGGGGACTTCTAGTCAAGATGGTTTAGTGAGTTCATAAATTACCACACCCTCTCTGTTCCAAACCCTCAGTCATGATTGGAAATGTCTAAAAAGATAAAAGCCCTATGACATTAGCTGGGTATGAAATCAAGATAAATATCTCCACAGGCCAGACACAGAACAGAGAGGCAATGTTGTGAGCAAGGCCTGGGCAGCTGAGTAGCCAGAACTAGGCAGGATGCCTGCAGATGTACCAGGACTACCAGAAACATGGAGGAGACTTAAAAAAACAATTGACTTGCTGCTAGGGATAATGGTTTATTAGGAAGTGTTGGACCTGAGAAAATAGGAGAAAAAATGACACAGTCTTAAGGCCAGAAGTGATCCAATGATCCGCTAGCACCATAACTGTATCAGCCCTATCTCTGACATTACCATGGATCAGAAGCCCCCAACCAAAACAACTCTAGAGATTTTATAGGAGTTGTCTATCAGACCAATATAATACCTAATCATACAAACCTTTTCATCAACTGACTCAATTATTTACTCAGCAACCATTTATTGGGCAGCACAAAATGCCAAGCAGCATTCTAGATACTGGAGAAAAATAAGTGAACAAAATAAAGTCCCTAATGTATTCAGGTTACATTCTAGTTGCAGGGGAGGGGACAGCATGGGAAATAGATCACAAATAAACAAGAGAATACACAGTGTGTCAGACTGTGAAAGTCCTAGGAAGGAAAAATAAGGTGAGGAGGAAGAAGAACACCGAAGGGGAAGGAAGGATCCTATTTTATAGAAAATGCTAGAGAAGAGCTAGAGAAAAGATGTTATTTTAGGGAGCCAGTCACAGAGATATGTAAGGGACAAGTGTCCCAGGGAGTTCAAAGGCTTGGAGGCAGGACCATGCACAACACATTCAAGGAACAGCAAAAACACTGGAGCGGAGTAAGGAAGAAGAGTAATAAGAGCAAAATGAGAATTGTAGCCAAAGACCAGATCACGCAGAGCCTGCTAGGCCATTTTAAAGTCTTAAGCTTTTACTCCCTGTGAGGTAAGAAGCCACTGAGGTATTCTGAGGAGACAAGAGACAAGATGTGACTTATATATTGAGAAGATCACTGTGACAGCCTTGTTCAGAAAAGACTAAAATGAAATGGGAGGAGTAAGGAAACTAGTCAAAAGTCCATTCAAGTAATCCAGGTTAGTGATGAGGATGGCTTGGGCTAAGGTGGCAGCAGAGAAGGAGTGAGGGAAGAGGATTGCTGTTAGATCAGATGGTGAGTGTGAAAGAGGAAAGTCAAAATTAACTCCAGGCTTTTTGGCCTCCACAGCTGAAAGAATGACACTACCATTTACTGAGACTGGAAAGTATGTGGAAAGGTCAGGCTTGAGGTTGAAAGTTAGGTGAGAATAAGAGTTGGGAAGTTTGGTACATATGAAGTCTGTGATACATAGAAGATATCCAAGTAGAAATTTCAAGTAGGAATCCCAAGGAAGAGGTCCAGGCTACATAAAAATTTAGGTGTCATCAGTGGAATCATGAAATTCAAATCCATGAGACTTGATGAGATCAGCAAGGATGAGCACATAGACTTACCCCTCAGTCCAGGGAGTGCACTCCTTGAGAAGAGTTCAACAAAGGGTCCATTTAAGTGTTTAGGGTAAAGAACAAGGGAGGATGCACTACCTCAACAGCAGAAAATCTATAGGGGTAAGGGAAGGGAGAAGTTACTGGCAACACAGAAGAGGTGGCTGAATGGAGAGGTCCTCCTGACAAGAGCTATAACATTTAGTCAAGTGAAGCAACCCAGCAGTTAGGAGTCTAGTGGGATAAATAGTCCAACTTCTCCCTCTTCCCAACTTCCAACAGGAAGATGAGGACAAGGGAATCTGTTGACAGTGCACTCCAATCACCTCTTAGGGCACAAATCAAAGAAGAGAAGGGAGAAAGCAACTGTGGAAAGGCACAAGGTATTCAGCACAATGGACAAAGGCACACCAGAACTGAATCTTGAGGAATTCCAAGAGATCAAACAGATAAGGAGTGGGGCGGGCATAATTCTAAGGTGACCCTTATGCTTTCTTACCCTTGGTAATTCACGCCCTATAGAATCCCCACTCTTTGAGTGTGCATCAGACCTGTGACTTGCTTCCAACTAATAGAATACGGCCAAGGTGAAGTTATTTTGAGACGTAATTAAGGTTCCAAGTCAGTTTGTTCTGAGTTAATAAAAAACAAGATTATCCCGGTGAGTCTGACTTAATCAGGTGAAAGTCTGACAGTATAGGAGGCTGAGATCTTCTTGAGGTCAGAAACTCTCCTTTTGGTCTTGAAGAAGTAAGCAGCCATGTTAGAGAAGCCCATATGGCAAAGAATTGTGATGGTCTGTAGGACTTGACAACTAGCAAAAAGCCATGACCTTCAATCATACAGTCTAGAAAGTGGTATCCCAAAAGTAAACCCAAAATATTTTAAGAAGAGAATTTTCATTTAATCAAATGCTTCTGGTAGTTCATGTAAGATGATAACAAAAAGATGACCGTTAGAATTTAACTGGTGGCTTTAGTATGTAAATGAGGACAAAAGCCTGATTGAAATGGATCCAAGAGGGGCACCTGGGTGGTTCAGTCACTTAAGCATCCAACTCTTTTTTTCCCTTATGTTCCAAACTTTTTATTTTTTTATTTTTTTAGATCCACAATTTATTTTTTTATTTTGTTAAGGGAAGGATTTTTTTTCATTTTTTAATTTCCATACAAGCTAGTTAGCATATAGTGCAACAATGATTTCAGGAGTAGATTCTTTAGTGCCCCTTACCCATTTAACCCATCCCCTTCCCACAACCCCTCCAGTAACCCTCAATTTGTTCTCCATATTTAAGAGTCTCTTATGTTTTGTTCCCCTCTCTGTTTCCATACCATCTTTGCTTCCCTTCCTTTGTGTTCATCCATTCTGTGCTGAAAGTCCTCATATCAGTGAAGTCATACGATATTGTCTTTCTCTGACCGACTAATTTCGCTTAGCATAATACCCTCTAGTTCCATCCATGTAGTTGCAAATGGCAAGATTTCATTCTTTTTGATTGCCGAATAATACTCTGTTGTATATATATATACCACATCTTCTTTATCCATTCATCCATTGATAGACATTTGGGTTCTTTCCATACTTTGGCTATTGTTGATAGTGCCGCTATAAATATTGAGGTGCACGTGCCCCTTCGAAACAGCACACCTGCATCCCTTGTGTAATAACCTAGTAGTGCAATTGCTGGGTTATAGGGTAGTTCTATTTTTAATTTTTTGAGGAACCTTCATACTGTTTCCCAGAGTGGCTGCACCAGTTTGCGTTCCCATCAGCAGTGCAAAAGAGATCCTCTTTCTCAGCATCCTTGCCAACATCTGTTGTTGCCTGAGTTGTTAATGCTATCCATTTTGACAGGTGTGAGGTGGCATCTCATTGTGGTTTTGATCTGTATTTCCCTGATGATGAGTGATATTGAGCATTTTTTCATGAAGCATCCAACTCTTGATTTTAGCTCAGGCCATGATTTCACAGTCATGAGATCAAGCCCTATGTCAGGCTCTGGTTTGGGCATGGAGGTCGCTTGAGATTCTCTCCTTCTCCCTTTGCTCCTCCCCTGCTTGCTTGTTCTCTCTCTCTCTCATAAAAAATAAAATAAAAATAAAATGGATCCAAGAGAAAATGGAAGGAAAAGAAGTTGCTGGTGACCATAAATACATTTTTCAGTAAGTTTTGCTATCATAAGGAGCAGAGAAACATGGTAGCAGTTGGAGATGAATGTGGGTTCAAGGGAGAGTACTTTCACAATAAGAGGTATTACATCATTTTTGAATACTTATTAGAATTATCAAGGAGATAATAGAAAGGGAAAAATTGTCACTATAAGGAAAAGAGGGAGAATTTGCTGGAATTAAGTCCTTGTGTAGACAGGAGGGGCTAGGAATTAGTGTTAGAGTGGATATGACCTGAAGAGAAATGAGGATTGTTCATACATAAGAATAAGAGAGAAGTCTGATCATTTGGTTTGGACCCCAAAACCAAATAAAGACTGTGTACAAAAACCAAAGCAAAGAACTATTTCACTTATTAACATATATGTAAATATACTGAATTAAATACTAGAAGGTTAAGTCAACCACACATTTTAAAACATTTTTGAGATGTAATTCACATATCATAAAGTTCACCATTTTTAAGTGTACAGTCCAGTTGTTTTTAATACATTCACAAAGTTGTGCAGCCTTTCCAGAATATTTTCATCTCTCCAATAAGAAATGCCATACCCATGAGCACTGCCAGTCCCTGCTCCCTGTGCCTAACTAGAAACCACTGATCTAACTTTCTGTCTCTATGGATTTTCCTATTCTGCATATTTACTATAAGTGGGATCATATGATACTGATCTTTTATGAATGTTTTCTCTCCTTCAGCATGTTTTCAAGGTTCATCAATGTTGTAGCAAGTATTAGAACTTCATTCATTTTTATGGCTGAATAATATTCCATTGGATATATATGCCACCTTTTGCTTATCCAATAATCAGATGATGAACATTTGGGTTGTTTTCACTTTGGGCTATAATGTATCATTCTGCTATAAATATTTGTCAATAATTTTTTGTGTATGGGCCTGTGATTTCAATGTCTATATAGCTAGGAGTAAAATTGCTGGATCATATGGTAACCCTTATGTATAACCTTGAGAGGAACTGACAATCTCTTTTACAGAAAAGCTGCACTATTTTACTTTCCCACTAGAAATATACAAGTGTTCAAGGTTCTCTACATCCTTGTCAACACCTGTTATTGCCGAATCATTTATTATAGCCATCCTAGTGGGTGTGAAGAGGTATCCAATTATAGTTTGCATTTCTCTGATGACAAATGATTTTGAGCATCTAAATTTTGTGTCCTTACGAGCCATTTGTATATCTTCTTTAGAGAAATGTTTATTCAAATCTTATGCCTGGTGTTAATTGGATTATTTGTCTTTTCATTGTTGATTTGTAAGAGTTCTTCATGTATTCTGTATATTAATCCCTTATCAGATATATGATTTGCAAATATTTTCTTCCATTTTATGGTTTATCTTATTACTTTCTTGATAATGTTCTTTAAAGCTCAAAAGATTTTAAGTTGATGCAATCCTTTTTTTTTCTTTTATTTCTCATGCTTTTTGTGTCATATCTGAGAAACCATTGTCTAATTCAAGGTCACACGATTTATTACTATGTTTTCTTCTATAGGTTTTATGATGTTAGCTTTTAAACATTTTTAAGTTAATTTGGTATATATTGTAAGGTTTATATTGTAAAGTAGGATCCCAATGTCTTTCTTTTCCATGAAGAGAGCTAGTTGTCACAGCACCATCTGTTGAGAAGACTAGTCTGTCTTTGTTGAGTTGCTTTGGCACTGTTGTCAAAAATCAGTTGATCTTAAATGGAAGGATTTATTTCTAGATTCCCAAGTCTATTCCATTAATCTATAGATCTATCCTTATGTCAGTACCACACTGCATTGATTACTATCACTTTGTAGTAAATTTTGAAATCGGGTGATGTGAGTCCTCCAACTTTGTCAATTTTCATGATTGGTTTGGCTAGTCGGGACCCTTGCATTTACATATAATATTAGGATTAGCTTGTCACTTTTTTAATAAAGGTAGCTGGATTTTTTTATAGGGATTATATTGCATCTGTAGATCAGTTTGGGGAATATTTGCATCTTAATAATATGTCTTCCAATCCATGAGCAAGGGATATCTTTCAATTCACTTAGATCTTCCTCAATTTCTTTCAAAAATGTTTTATAGTTTTCTGTGTGTAAGTTTTTTTAACTTTATTCTCATATATTTTATTTGTTTTGATGCTACTATAAATAGAATTATATTCTTAATTTTCTTTTTAATCATTTACTGCTGGAATATAGAAACATAGTTAATTTTGTATATTGATATTGTACCCTGAAATGTGGATAAATGTATTATTTCTAAAAGTTTATGTGTGTGCATGTGCACTTGCACATGCATGTTTGTGCCTGTGGAAATTCCCTAGGATTTCTATATACAACATCATGTCCTCTGCAAGTAGTTATATCTTCCTTTCCAATCTAATTATCTGTCTTTTTCTTGCCTAATTGTCTTGTCTAGAAACCTCCAGTACAATAATGAATAGAAATGAACAATGTAATTTTTTAAAACTCACCATGTTTTAAAATTTAAACCCAAGTTAGTTAACATATAGTGTAGTAATGATTTAGGAGTAGACTTTAGTGATTCATCACTTACATATAACACCCAGTGCTCATCCCAACAAGTACCCTCCTCAATGCCCAACACTGATTTCACCCATCTCCCCTCCACCAATTCTCACTCTGTTCTCTATATTTAAGAGTCTCTTATGATTTGCCACCCTCTCTGTTTTTACCTTATTTTTCCTTCCCTTCTGATTTGTTCATCTGATTTGTTTCTTAAATTCCACATATGAGTGAAACTCATGAAATATGACATTTTAGGAATGTAAAAGCCATTCAAGATAATAACATAAATTAAAGCAGTATACTGAATGAGAAATTTCAAATGATCAATTCAGTATATTTCTATAAGGAACATTTATATCATGTTTGCTATGCATCAGTTTTAAGTACTTTGTAATTATTAACTCTGAACCTTTACAACAACCTATATTAGGTGTTATTATCCTCTATATTACATATGAGAAAATCAAGCCAGGGTTAATTTATCTAGTATAACACAGCAGTAAGTGACAGAGCTGGAAATTAAACCCAAGCAAGTTGGTCCAGAGTCCCAGCTCTTAACCATTTGGAATGCTGACTCACATATATCGTTATTCATCAAGGAGCTTAATGATGACATTTGAGAAACATTCTTTTTAAAGTCAGGAAAAAGACAAACATGCCAGTTATCACTACTTCTATTAAACATTTTAGTGCAGGTTCTAGTAAGTGCAAGCCAATAACATTCTTGGCATAATAATTGGAAAGGAAGAGATCTAACTGTTATGTATTTCTGGAAAATATGGTTGTCTACACAGAAAATTCAATGGCCTCTAAATTCAGCCATTTCAATTTAAAAAGAGTCAGCAGATTTATGCTTAAAAGGGCTACATACAAAAATCGATGGTATAATCTTAAGCACCAGTAATAATTCATTGGATAATATAACAGAAAAAAATTCCACTCAAAACAAATACTATAAGATAACTAAGAATAGATCTAGCAAAAGATAAACAACTGGGGGAATGAAGAGTTCAAGGAAAGAAAAGAAAGTAGACCAGTGTGACTCTAGTATAGGGTTTCTGCAGGGGAATTCAGAAAAAGGAATTTGGCCAGAAAAATAAGGTTGAGTATGTATATACTCCACAGAAAGTTTTTAAGCAAGGAAGTGGCAAAATTAATGTAATAATTAGAGAAATTCATTCTGACACCAGTTAAATGGAATCCATCGGTCTAAGCAGGCCAGAAAATGTGGTGCTAGTGTTCAGTTATAACCACCTCCACAGCGGAGACCTTTATAACTGGACCATTCTCAATAAAAAGAAATAAACTGCCACTGGCCCAAATAAAGGAAAAACCAGTATTTTTAGATCTGACTGTTTTTCTGTACAGTGAAACCAAAAAGCAGAAAACACTGCTATAGTGTTACTCATCAGATAAACTCTAGTTCTCATATTTTCAATATGAGGTCAAATGATAGAATCTGAGTCATCCAGTGGCCTGGGTGATGACCAGGTCTTCTATCTAATGACCAATTTTGCCATTTAGAAAAAAAAACAGAATTTGCTTATTAAAAATGAGATTTCAGGCTTGTTTTATAAAATTGTAATGAGACAATGGTAACAAGAGAACTTAGCTCTAAGAGTTAAAGCACAGATTAAGGTTTTCACATCAAACTCTAAGGTTAGTTTGGCACTACATAGGGGGTCTCAGTCCCCAGCTGACCTATTTTTGCTAAACTTAATATATTCAGGATCTTGTCTTTTCTGATTTCTGTATAACATTTTCATTCACCATATATTTATTGGGTACCTACTATATATCAGGTACTGTGCTAACTCCAAGGATTTGAGCTTAGAACAAAGCAGTTGCATCATCTGTCACCTCACAGTTCATATTTCTCCTGAATTCCACGTTGTTGCACACTACTCCTGGGCTCTCAGTACACTACTTTCCAGGGTCCCCCCACCACTGCCTCCCTCATTATTGTTTCCCTTCGTGGTTCCTATCTGTTGCGCTTAACCCTCACCTCTCTTCTCTCCCAATATTTTCCCAGAGGAACCTCATATACTTCCATTTTTTACTGCATTTATTTAGCAAAATTTAATTATACCATGTATATTTATGGGTTCCATATCTATGGTTTAATATACATGTAGATGTATTACTATGTGCCAAGCACTGTTCTAAGCATTTTGCAACTATCAAGTCCTGTAACCCTCATAACCACCGCTTGAGGTAGATGCTACCATTTCCCAGATGAGGAAGCCAAGGCACAAACTGATTAAGAAAGTGGCAGGACTGGAATTTGAACCAAGGCAGACCATGCCTTAAACCACTATGCTATGCATACTCTCATGACCTCAAACCATGTGTGGATGCCTCCTTCATACAAATCCTTAAATCAGAACATGCTATATTCAGTCTCATTAATTAATGGCTACCATATATCTGTACCTGAACTTTTCTCAGACAACTCAGAATCAGTGTGCTCCATTTTTCAAACTGCCTTTCTTTCATGCTTAACATTCTGTATTTGGGTTCCTTTCCATTTCCTTTTATAACAGCCTCCTAACAGATTTCGCTAGTCCAGCCATTCTCAAAAAATGGTCCAAAATCATCCAGCAGTATCTGAGACCATTCCCAGAGGCCCACAAGGATAAAATTATTTCCAGAGTAATACTAAAATATTATCTGAAGGGTTCGCTGTGTTAACATTTGCACTTACGGTGTAAAAAACCAGTGGTGGTACAGCTGGTGGTGACTTAGTATGATGGCTTAGCGGCAGCCAACTATGCTGGAATACCATTGCATTCTTCACCACAATTAACTAAGAATATCTTTAAAGAAGAAGTAAAAGCTACTAATCTTTCAAAATCTTGACTCTTTTTTTTTCAAAATCTTGACTCTTTTTTTAATGTTTATTGATTTATTTTGAAAAAAAAAAGAGAGAGTGGGAGAGGGACATCGAGAGGGATAGAGAGAATCCCAAGCAGGCTGAAAGTGCAGAGTCTGATGCAGGGCTCAATCCCACAAATCACGACCTGAGCTGAAATCAAGCGTCGGATGCTTAACCAACTGAGCCACCCAGGTACCCTGTCAAAATCTTTACTCTTGAGTACAAACTTCTTAAACATTGTATGAGACAAAATAGAAAGTGCTTCTGACATATTAAAATGATACTTATCTCAAAGAAAAGGAATTATGTCAAAGTCTGAGTTGCAAGCTGGATTTTCAAAATACTTCTTTCAAGGAATATTCAAAAAGTATAATATTTATCCTAATTAAAATATTAGGAAATTTAGAATTTTGGAAATCTTATACCTGATACTGTGAAACCAATTGTTCCCACAACTTAATTTTTCTGTTGAGGTCAGTGACAGTATTAACAACTTTTTAAATATTGTATATTGAAGTATATCAACATTTATAGTACTTTTATGACTCAGGGAACCAATATTTTTCAATGACCAATCTATGACGGCACAAAATCACACATGGGTACAAGATTCATCCAAAATGAAGATAGATCAGTGGTTTTTAGTGCAACATAGTAACAAATGTGGTTTCTGATTCTACATTGCAACTAAGCTTTATGAAATTACCATTTATTAAGTTTTGATTTCCAGTCAGAGAATATTAGGCACACTAAGTTTGGAGTTCCTCAGTGGTGACACAAGCCCATTGCATGAGAAACACCTACGAGGGCATGTCTGCGTCCCCCCAGCAGGGGACTTGTGGAGCAAGGACAACCGATGCAAACATGAGGCTCATCTCCTTGCTCTGCTATGAGCAATGACCCAGAAATTTCGTGTCTTCTGCCAGTATCCATGAAATAGTGGTAGGCTAATTTGTCAGTCTGCAAGTAAATCTCAGACTCTTCACAGTTCTTGACATACAATGAGTGATGAGAAAATCTTTTAACTAAGTGAAGTGATCATGTGAGGCAATATACAGATTTCAATAATTAGGGTAGAGATGGTCTGAAAAGGACCATGAACTATAGATCATGGGCAGCTACCAAAAGGGATTAGCATAAGTAAAACATGAGAAAAGTGTTACGTTAATAAAGTTAATCTGATGGTGGCATGCAAACTGTCAGCATAGAGCTGGAACTTTAAACCCAAATATCAACAGTTACAGCAATTAACATTTACAGTGTGCTAATCATGAAGAACACATTTCCAATTGCATTTAATACAGTTATACTGAGATCATTATAATAAGTATTAACACTTATATAGTTATTGTTATGTGAACAGCTTTAAACACATGAACTCATGAAACATGCATCACCACCTTCTAAGGTAAATACTACTATTACTACAATTTTACAAATAAGGAAATGAAGACAACTAAATGTTAAGTAACTTGCCTCAGGTCCCAACAAACCACAAACAAGTTCTATAAATGGTAGAGGCAGGATTTGACCTTGGGAAGTCTTTTCTCCAGAGACCATGTTCTTAACTATTATCCTATACTACCTCTTAGGTAAGTCATATATAATCATTATATATATACATATATATGTATATATATATTACAGATATGTAAAGAAGTATAGCAAAAATAAACCAAAGCCATAAACCCAGTAAATGGTGAAACCAAGAGTACTCTCCTTAATATAAAAACAGAGAGGCTATGTACTCAATTATATAAATTCAATTCAATAAAATAAATTCAATTTGCACTCAGTTTCTTTTAAACTAATCCTTTGATTGATTCATTTATATATGCAATATGATGACTACGGTAGTATTAGCTAGTACCTTTATCATGTCACATAATTATAATTTCTTTTTGTGTTGAGAACAGTTAAGAACTAGTGTCTTAGCAACTTTGAACTTTAGAGTACAGTGTTGTTAATGATAATCACTATGGTTGTGCATTAGATCTCCAGAACTTATTTATCAACTAGTTACAAGTTTGCATCTTCAAACAACAACTCCCCAATTCCCCCACTCCATGTTGGCATAAATGGCAGAATTTTCTTCCTCCTCATGGCTGAATAATATTACATATATATACACCACTGGTTCTGACTTAAAGGGATTCCTTTGAAAGAGGGCTGACTCACAGTTAAATGGGACCTGCAGTCATTACCTTGGTGACCAAAATAGGGAAATGAAGTAAGCAATGTCTTACTAGATGGCATCATCATCATTTAACTTAGGACTCTTTGACTAAGGGTGACAAGAACTCAGTTCAAAACTCAGGGTCAGCAACAAAGGGCACCAGGGCCTCAGCCTCCCTCTTTCTCTCTCCCTTTGGTATCTCCACCTCTCTCTGACCATTGCCATCATTCTCACAATCATATTTTCTCCATAAAGCTGATACTATGTATATTATCACCTCAAGGCTCACATCTTATTAGCTTCACCACCAAAAAGAGAAATAAATATTCCTCAGTTCCAGTTCAAAAGATACTTAGGAAGAACACCTGAGTGGTGCCCTTGGTTGAGCCTCCATCTTTGGCTCAGGTCATGATCTCAGGATTCATGAGGTTGAGCCCTGAATTGAGCTCCCTGCTGTCAACATAAAACCCACTTTCAATCCTATGTCCCTCTCTCCCTCTCTCTCTCTCTCTCTCTTTCTCCCTCTCTGCTCCCCCCCCCACCCCAGCTCACACTCTCTCTCTTACAAAAAAAAAAAGAAAAGATACTTAGGAAAGTACTCCATCTAGCCTGGCTAAAACCATTTCCTAATTATGACCAATCCTTGTGACCAATAGGGTACTATTTAGAATAACCCAGGGCACTTACCCATCTCTGGATGGGGGCAGGGTTGGGAGTTATATAAAGAGCAAGTCTGGAAAAACATGACACATAGTTCCTTCCACAACCATGTGATGGGAGTTGAGGAGCTACTGTCCAAAAGAAGCAAGCCGAGAAGGTGGACAGTGATCTTAGGCAACCAGGAGGAATAGATCGTCACAATATCTGAACAGTCACTCTTTCTATTTAGCTTTGGCATCCTTCAATCTGAAATGCATTTTGAAATTCAGTATATAATTCAATTCAGTACAAAGCTGGGTTTCATTGCTTTATGCATGGATATCTTGATTTCTCTAATGAGACAATAATCTCCTTGGAGAAGAGACTGAGCCCATACTGGGTATTTTCCTACACTTAGTAAATTCTTGTTAAAACAATGTCCAGCCAACCTTTGGTGTCACACTATAAATAGGAAAAACTTTCTTTGGCTTATGGCACCAGTACTTTAGGAAAGACTGACTGTATGAAGTTCTTCCTCTTTGATTGACAGCTGGTACGAAGTTTTACTCCCAAAGCAAGAGATGGTCCTCAGATCATTTTGTCTTCATAGCACTCACAGCTCACTGTCACAAACAGCTCAGTATAGCTGATTTAAATGCCCACTGATTTGACTTTGTGATGGTAATTAACACGTTCCAGATTTTTTTGATGTTTATAATATACGCTTACCACGCCCAGTTTTTAAACTTAAAATAGTATCCGCTACTTTTTAAGCACTTGGTTTGGTGTTTTTGTATATCTTAGATGATTTAACAAAGTTAGCATTTAAACATGCACAGAGACACCTACACACCCCCAAACCCACACACACACAGAGTTAATATGATGAAGAAGCTGAGGTCTAGAAAGATTAAGAGATGTGCACAAGTGTATGATCCTTGTATGTGATGTAGCCAGAGTTCCTATCCAAGTCTGTCTGACTTCCAAACCTGCCTTATGGCACTAATTGGCTAGAAAATCACATCCTACTTGCATCCCCACCTATTACACAGTTAATGTTTCTTTTGAGGGACATCAGTGTACATTCAGTCCAAGCAAAAATGTTCACCTCCTAACATAGTGTCACTTTTCCTCTCCACATATCCAGCATGGAATTTCCAAACATTCATAATCATTTCATGTTAAGCTACTTGTTTAGAGAAGTCCTCATCTTGAACACTTACGGCTGTCAAGAATAGGGACAAATTTGTGTTCTCATGGTACGGAGATGATTTTCTAAAATTATCTTCAGAAACAAAATCATCACAAAGCTTTGGATGGTGAGGGGAAAACTCCTTTTTTTCTTAAATTTTGTTTGTTTTCTCTTACCAGAGATATTTTCCTCACATATTCTAAAAACCTCATTTGGGGCAGAAATCAAACAAAGCCAGCTTAAGTCAGAAAAAAAAGAAGAAAAAAAAAAGAAGGTGTGAGCAATAGTCAACTGCTAGCCAACGACCTTAACACATCACTTATGTGTCAACACCTGTCCTTCTGGTAGCCATGTTGGTACAGTCACCAAGAAAGGAAAAAGAAAAAAAAACTCCTAACTGAGGCATGTGAGCCCAGCAGTGACTGAAGAGAACAGCAAAACAGAGTCAGTAAGCGAGATAACTGTGGGTAAGAAGGGGTCGTGTGGTCTAACACAAAACTCTATATTTCACTACAATAACTACAGAATTATGTGGGGTAAAACACATTTGTAACCAAAAGGGAAAATGTTTCTCCTTTCTTAATTATGGAATAAACTGAGTAAACATAATCTGAATCCAACAAGATTAAATCACAGAAAGAAAGAATTCCCTGAATTTTTCTCTGAGACTGAAGGAACCCAAGGAGTTTGAACAACGCATTTTTTGGTTGTTGAGGGTTTTTTTTTTCTTTCTTCTCTTTTCTGAAAGAATTTAGAATGTATCAGTTGATGTCCCTGACATAGCTCGATGAGGGAGAGGAGATAGAAACAAAAGACAAGGAAATAAATTTAAATTGGCTTTCTCTTTCCTTTACCAGCTGGCTGGAATGCTCTTCCTCATAAATTAGAGACAATTCACTACAATGGAAGGAAAGCCCAATGGTAGCTTAAAGCAATGTAATATATGTATGCTGATTTTGATATTGAATCCTTATGAATATTCAAGTTCATAGACTAATATGTTGTCTGTATGCTGTGTATAAACACATATTCTAATAACTTTAATAATAACTTTATGTTTTTTGAAAGGAGAGAATTTATTTGTTTTATATATAGTTTTGAATTTGAGATGCATGTGTGTTTGTAAGCCATTCTTTAAAACTTTCATATATCAACACAACAACATGCTAGAAAATACAATGAAAGAAAATTGCATTTATAATAGCAACAGTAAAAGAGAAAATTCCAGGGAATAAAAATAAATAAAGTTCACAAGATCCATATGAAAAGAATTTTTTAAACATGGAGGAAGAGATCTACAGAGGACTTGGACAGTTGGAAAGGCATATCATATTCTTGGATAGGAGCACACAGTGTAATCAGAATACCAGTTTTCTCTACTGTAATTTAAAAGTCAACATAATCTCATTAAAATAACTGTAGGATTTTTACAATCAGACAAGCTAATTCTAAAGTTAACGTATAAAATAAACATGAAAGAACAGTTAAGACAATTCTGGGGGGAAGAAGTTATAGAGCGAGGAAATAGCCTTATTAGGTATTTAAAACATATTATAAAGCTATAGTAATTAAAACAAGCTGTAGCTGCACATGACTAGACAGAGAAATCACTGGAGCACTACCAAAAACCCAAATACTTACCAGAATTTGTATATAATGAAAGTGGCATTACTAATGGTGATGAAGGGTGGATTAATTACTGGTGTTGGAAAACAGGGTAGTCATCTGGAAGACAAGTTTATCCTATCTGTAGCACCAAAACCCAAAATAAATTACAAATGGATCAGAAGAAATTATGGCACATTTTTTAAAAAAAAATACAACCTGAGGGGCACCTGGGTGGCTCAGTCGGTTAACTGTCCGACTTCGGTTCAGGTCATGATCTCACCGTTCGTGGGTTCGAGCCCCACATCGGGCTCTGTGCTGACAGCTAGCTCAGAGCCTGGAGCCTGCTTCAGATTCTGTGTCTCCCTCACTCTCTGCCCCTCTCCTGCTCATGCTCTCTCTCTCTCTCTCTCTCTCAGAAATAAATAAAGGATTAAGAAAAAAAATTTTTTTAAATACAACCTGAGAGTGTGGGAGACTTCCTAAGCATGACCCCAAGCCTAAAAGTATAATTGAACAAATAAATACAACTCTAAGAAACTAAAAATCTCTGCATAGCAAAAACTATTATAAGCAAAACAAAAAGACAAATGATAGGCTTGGAAAATGTATTTCAACAAGCATCACAAAGGGCTATATTAAGGGCTCACACAAACCAAATAGCAAAGCCATCTACCCAAAAGGAAAAAAAAAAAAAAAGGAAAGAACAAGAATAGACAAGGAAACAAAAATGAGAGAAACACAAATAAACTTCACATTGAAATATCAGTTTTTACCTATCAGATAGGTAAAGACCCAAAAAGTTTATCATGTACTCTGCCGGCAAGTGCATCGGGCTCACGCTCTCCCATGCAGGGTGAGTATTGGGGAAACCTCTTTGCAGTATAACATAACAAAGTCTATCAAAGCTACAAGTATGCATACTTTTTAGCTTAGCAGAGATTTTCCTTCAGATTTAGTCACACATACGCATGGAATATGAAGGCATACGATTATATACTTTTTTTTAATAGCAAACTATTATAAACAACTTGATAACCTGCAATAGACACAAACAAAATCAAAGGTGGTACACCTATTTTACTCTGCTAACTTCATACAACTCCAAACAACAAAGAAACAAGAAAAACACAGACACAGTATATTTATGGTGATTCAAAATCTCAGTTTCCAGGGCAGTCTGTGTTCATACTTTTTGCCCTGGTAGTCCAACCAATTAGTGTCGCCTTTTCCTCAAAAAAGTATCCTGGTCTGTGTAATACATAATTGGGTCACACTACGTGTAATTCTTGGGAGTGAGGAAAAGGAATAGGGGTGAGATGTGGAACAGAATATGAAATTGAAGGGGCACCTAGGTGGCTCAGTCGGTTGGGCATCAGGTTATATTTCACAGTTCGTGGGTTCTACGCTGACAGCTCAGAGCCTGGAGTCTGCTTTGGATTCTGTCTCCTTCTCTCTGCCCCTCCCTCCCTCAAAAATAAATAAACATTAAAAAAAAGAATATGAAATTGGATGAAGAAGAAAAGAAGGCAAAGACAATTTGATGTTTCCCAGGCAGGCTGGTATTACTCAGTTTTTCTTCTTCTTGACACTTTTGAGGCCAACAGTCTCTGGAGCCAGATAGCCTGAGTTCAAATTCTGGCTCCACTACTTACATACTTTATGACTTTGACAAATTCCTTAATCTCTTTCTGCTTCAGTTTTCTTATCTGTAAAATAAGGATACTAGTATCCATCTCACAGGGTTATTGAAATAGATGATTATATATATATATATATATACATATATATATATATAGTGTATGTGTATGTATAAAACTCAAAACAGCTACAAAGCACTATAGGCAGGTCAATATTACCATGATTAATAGTACTTCTGTGAGGCTACCATATCTACATATCTAGACCCTGACAAAGTCAACACACAGAAAGACTTAATACTAAAAGTAATCATATTTAAGACTGAAATATAAACAGGATTCACTCATTCAACAATTTTTCACTGAACACTAATACTTAGGGCTCTGAGCTAAGCTCTAGAAGAATAAAATTATGCAAAACACAATAGAAAAATAAGATGAGTTGGCATATAGCCTACGTGTATAAGATGGTATTATTTGTTTTGTTGTAAGATTTGTTGATTATATCTAGATTAAATTCAGCAAAATACAAATGTTCTAGTTTCCAGTAATGTGTTAATCTCTTAATTATCTGGCAGTCTTAATAAAATGTCAAAACAGAATGCAAACCTTATAATATAGACAAATAGCTATTACCAAACACCAAATGAGGATTTAAGTGTCCTCTCATGGTCAAGAAGCAGACCTTTGGAACCAAGACTGACTGGGGCTTAAAACTGGTTCTGCCACTTTCCACACGCAACCTTAGGCAAGATAGTTTCTATCCATTAATTCTTCACATTTAAAATGAGTAACTCTAGCCACCTACTTCAAGTACAGTTATAAGGATTAAATGTAAGGTATTTACCTAGTACTTAGCACATACTAAATGCTTAATAAATATTCGCTAGCATCACTATTTTTATTTCTCTGACTTTAAATAAACAACAGTCAGTTATTTATCAATCCACATTACATCTTCTCTGCCTGACTTGTCTCCATTTATCTCTAAGCAGATGAGACAAAAGATAATTTGGTCTTGTTAGAATATTCAATATTTTAAATGTATTTTCAGAAAACAGGGACTGGCTGATATTTCTCATAGCAGGAGTATAAACTAACTCCCCTCCAGGGAGTTAGTTTGTTTAGGTGATTTCCAGATTTCCTATTTAGGCAAGGCCTTCATCTGCAAGACATACTTCTTCTAATCCTGCTCTGCGTGATGGAGCTATGAAGTGTCCCTCCTCCTCCCTCAAGAATCATTTCTTTTCAGGATGAGGACCCAGTTAGTGGGATTCTACTTGTAAAAGACACCTGTGAACGACTTTTCTTCAGCACACGTCTATAGCACTACAAATTACATTCTAAGCCAAAAGTTTTACTAAGTTATTCATGTTTATAGGCATTGAATTTACCATTTTAGAGTACTAATACAAAAGCAACTTAAAATTATCTGGAGGTTGAAACAGAAGAAAGTAGATGAATTGCTGAGATAATTACTAAAGTGCATCTTAGGAATTTTAATGTCACATGTTCCAACAGGAAGAAAGCATGTTTGAGAACTAAAAAGATTAACTGAGAACTGAACTCTGAGGCAGGTATTTTTAGGAATCTTTGGTAATGTTTTAATGTCAGTTAGCTTAAGAAACAAAGTGTTTGTTTCTTGTAGTTGCTAGGCAACATATTGGGTTTGATTTGGTTTCCAGTCATTTTAAATAACAGTGCCATGATTATAATAATAATAACACAGTACCACTTTCTTCTCAATTTAATATTAAAGTACTTAAGAACAATCGGCTGTGGTGAAGTCATTATTACTTAACAGATTTTGTTGTTGTTGTTTTCCATACCCTTATTCTAGAATCCTAGAATCACATACCATACTCTTTAAAGAACATCTTAGGCTGTATTTCTATTTTAGACTAGAGAGTCACATAAAATTCAAAATACTGAACTTTATAACATTTCCTGTAAGTTTCTACATACTCTAATCATTATATTACTGGATCATCAAATATTCTCTTTTTAAGAAGGCAAAGGAGCAGCGTTTCAATAGTTGATACATGTTGCTATTGAAGCAAAACATTTAAAAACAAACCCACCTATACAAAAACCTAATACTCTAACCAAGCTACCAATACTAGTTTTCATTATTAGTGCATCTCTGTGAGTTCTTAACATAGATGATATTTTTTGTTTTCTTATAAAATTAATATACTTTTTAATTATTTTTTAAAGATTTATTTATTTTTAAGAGAGTGTAAGGAGGGGAGGAGCAGAGAGAGAGGGAGACAGAGGATTTGAGGTAGACTCTGTGCTGACAGCAGAGAGCCCAATGCTGGGCTTGAACTCACAAACCTGACCTAAGCCAATGTCAGATGCTCAACCAACTGAGTCACCCAGGTGCCCCTATTTTTTAATTATTTTTTAAAATCAGACTCTACAAAGTCGTATGAAATGAAAAGTAACATCAGTTTTCTTACTCTTCCTCAAGTTCAATCCTTCTTCCCAGGAACAATCAGTGCTAACACTTTCTTATGACTTATTTTGTCAAACATGATTTCTCTTTAAATTCTGCTTGGAGACCAGCATTTTAGATTTTGACACTCAACTCATCTACTGTTACTCATACATCTATGAGTATTGTCTTCGTTACCACCCAACCAAGAGAGAAAGAAAGAAAGAAAGAAAGAAAGAAAGAAAGAAAGAGAGAGAGAGAGAGAGAGAGAGAATGAGAGGGAGGGAGGGAGGGAGGGAGGGAGGGAGGAAGGAAGGAAGGAAGGAAGGAAGGAAGGAAGGAAGGAAGGAAGGAAGGAAACAAAGGAAGGAAGGAAGGAAGGAAGGAAGGAAGGAAATAGCAATGTAGCAATTTTGCCTACATCTCTGGACCCAAACCTTTCCCTCTGGCTTAGCTCTGGTAACCCCACTTTACCCCTATTCCATTTCTGGACAACATGCCTATGCAGGCCAAGGACCCAGCTAACTTACCCTATTGGATGGGAATTTCTGGGTGTATGTTTTTAAAAGATTAATGTTTCTAAAGTAGCTTCCCAGTACTTAGCTGGGCCTAAGTTTAAAGTACCAAACAATCTCTTTCCACCCCTTCCTTTCCCTCTCCTCTCTCTCCCCCTCTCTTTCTCCCTCTCCCTGCCCCCAGCTCTGTCATTTCTCTACTTCAGTTAACTTCCTTTCGTTTGCATTATTTATTTCATTTGTACTTCACATAGAAGTCTGGAGGGCTTGAGAGATTTGGACCCCTTGGAGTACAGGAAACCCACTCTAGGGACATGTACAAGTTAAATCTACACTGAACTACTAACAGCTCTTGTTACACACACACTCATTCCATCAGAAGGCTTCTCCTCTGGGTCCTTTCATCCAGGTTTGGTTTTCTGGATGCTCCGAACAATTCCCATCCTCCAGCCCGAGGACAACCGACTGTTCTTAGACCCATTCTTTGGTATCTGGAAGATTATTTTCCTTCCTGTTAAGGTCTGGGGTTTTCTGTAGTGATAATCCTATATTCAATCTCTCTCTCTCTCTCTCTCTCTCTCTCTCTCACACACACACACACACACACACACACACACACACACACACATATACATTTGGAAACTCTACCATACGCTGTTTTTCCAAACCGTTCCTCAGCAACCAAACTGTGAGTTAAAACCGCCCTGGGTATTCAGCTTACCGCTTGTCATCAACACATTTTCAGTTGCTTGTTTAGCCTATTCCCTCTTCTCTGAGAGACTGTATCTTTGTGCAGTCCTAGCTGTTTGTATCAATGACCTCACTCCTCCTTGGTCAATAGCTGATTGACTCACTGGCGGGTATCTGATCCTGGAGCTGGTCTCACTAGAGCCCCTCACTGGAGAACTTGAACTAGGGGTCCCAGAACCTGGGAGTCAACTAGAGGTAAAAGGTCCTATAGTATCAGGGACCAGGTGGCCATTTAGGTGTAGCTGTACTGATAAGGAAGCTGAAGAAACCAGATTTCAGAGAGAAGAAAGTAAAATGACAGGCATTCAGAAACAGGCAGAAATATGAGGCCATGTGACAAGAGAAAGTGAAAATAAGGCCAAGAATATAAGACAATAAATCTTTCTTAATTACTGACAACTTCTGATATTTTCATGAAGCAACAGACAGATTTTCTGACCCTGGATCCTTTAAGCTATCTCAGAATTCTTGTAAAAAATTCACCTTCCTTTAAGAGAGACTAAATGGGGGGCACCTGGGTGGCTCAGTCAGTTAAGCATCCGACTTCAGCTCAGGTAATGATCTCACAGTTGGTGTATTCAAGCCCCGCGTCAGACTCTGTGCTGGCAGCTCAGAGTCTGGAACCTGCTTTGGACTCTGTGTCTCCTCCTCTCTCTGCCCCTCTCATGCTCATTCTCTGTCTCTCAATAATAAAAATAAATGTTGAAAATTAAAAAAAAAAAAGAGACAGAGCTTAAATACGCCTTTATGTATTACAATAAAAATACATAAATCCTTGATTATGATCTTGCTTACCCTCTTATCTTGTTCTCTCTCTCTCTCTCTCTCTCTCTCTCTCTCATCTTCCTTGGTTTTCCCTGACCCAAAGGATGATGCCATCTGGATATTTTATCTTAATCTCCAAATTAGGACCAGAAATTGCATGGCAGATAATCAATACATGGCAGATAAACTTTCATAGCATCAGAACAGAAATGACAGAATCAATTGTGCACCACCATCTGAGATTCCATTCTGTATGCCAAATTTGAGGCAGCAGGCAATTTACAGTTTCTTTTTTTGACCTGTTTGAAATATTTAAGTTACTTTCTGTTCATTAGAAGTACATGAGATCTGAGTGGTAATCTAAGAAAGAGCTCTAACACACAAAACCCAAAGTTTAAACTTTGGATGGAGGATTAGACAGGAAAAAAACTATTCAGTATGAAAGAGTAGTGGAAGGTCTTGGGGTTAAGAGAGGGTTTTTTTTAAAGACAAAGGACACTTCATTATCCCCGAAGGAAGGTGTTGGCAGAGAGGAAGGTTGAAAATACATGTCAGTATACTTAGGATTTCAATTACCTCTTTACCCTGAAATCAGCAGATTAAGGACACCTTATTTGATCAAGACATGTACTGTATGCTATAGCCAAAAACTAGACCAGTGAAACAAACAAGACACTTAAAATCTGTCAAATAAAAACTATCACCTCTTTTTTTTCTTTGCCTATAATGTTATTTTTTTAAGGTGCATAAGTACTACTAGTAAAATCTAAATGTGTTACACAAATATAAAGAATTCATTACTTTTATTACTGTTATAGTCCATTTAAATGTTTGAACTCAATATTTTTGATACGCTCTTAGGATACTGGCAATATAGGAATTAGTCGTCAATTCTGCTTATAGCAACCTTTCAAAGTGAGAATTACTGGTCTCTTCTATAGATGATGAAATAGGATTCTGAGAACTATAGAAAATAATGCTACCCAAGGATACATGGATAACATACTAACGTCAATGTTGTAACCTCAGTTTATCTGGATCCCAAATAAACTCTCTATTATACCATGTCCATATATTTCCATATACAGGTGACCCTTGAACAACACAGGTTTGAACCGTACAGGTTTCCTTATAAGTGGATTTTTTTTAACAAATACAGTACTGTAATGTATTTTCTCTTTCTTATGGTTTTCTTAATAACATTTTCTTTTCTCCAGCTTACTTTGTTGTAAATACAGTATATAATACATATAACTTACAAAATACATGTTAATTGACTGTTTATGTTATCAGTAAGGTTTTGGTCAACAGTAGGCTACTAGCAGTTAAGTCTGGGGGGCGGGGGGGTGGAAGTTAAAGGTTATAGGTGGACTTGTTACTGCATAGGGGGTCAGACCCCTAACCCCTGCATTGTTCAAGGGTCAACTATACTTTGTTCTTAAATGCAACATATAGACTGAAAAGAAGCCCAATCTCCCATTGCAGTGCTCACAAAAATTGGACAAGAAATGACAAAACAAGAAGTCTTTCGGGCTATTGAGCTAAAGAAGCAATGTTACAACACAGCAATAAGGATCATGGAATGAATGAGCTTGAGCTACAAAGGATATTAGGGTCCATGTTTATAACCACTGAGCTACAAATCACTCTTAGTCTGTGTAAACTGTAAATCTATTCTTCGGTGTGATTCCAGTCATTCCTAATCCATTGTATTGTCATCATAATTTTGAACTTAAAAGAATGAACTCATTCTTGGTGTTGCTATAGGTCATCTCTGGATACAAACCAGAGGCAAGGAGTCCTTGGTTTTAAAGAATCCTTAAAATTATTCTAAGCCTGCTCCTGGTCCTTTCTCATTGCCACTGATTAAATCATTTTTAATGCATGTCTGTTTAAACCTTTTTAAGTTCATGAGGGAAAAATAATAGAGAGATAGATAGATGATAGATACATAGATACATAGATAACCTAAGTTTGGGACTATCTTCTGAGCTTTGGCAACCAACTTTTGGCTCATGGACTTGAGTTAGGAGTTCACTTTCAGTTCCATGCATTGTTCTTGTTTTGTTATAAATCACTAATTTTGTGTGTTTTGGTTGGCTTGATTTCCTTTTTCTGTTCACATATAACCCACTCTCCCATTTAGGCAGCAGTTTAGGTGGTTTAGAATAATAACAGGGGTACCTGGGTGGTTCAGCTGTTAAGCATCTGACGTCAGCTCAGGTCATGAATTCACAGTTCATGAGTTTGAGTCCCACTTCAGGTGAGCACAAGCCCCACTATGGGTAAAACACAAGCCCCAGGTGAGCCTAACTTCTCTCTCTCTCTCCCCTCCCCCCCCCCACCGCCGCCCTCTCTCTCTCTGCCTCTGACTCACTTGTGCCCTCGCTCTCTCTCAAAAAAAAAAAAAAAGAATAGTAACCAACAAAAGTGTCAAATTTTTTAACTTTTGAGTTTCTAGGACCTGGGCTTTATTACTTCAAAAGTAGCTAAATAAAGAGCATAAGGCATAAATATGTGCTATAAATAGTATCCTTGTGAGATCTTACTATCAACTAGAGGCAATGTTTATGGTTCACTTTGGAAATCAGATCTGGGAAAGATAATGACTCAGAGAAAGGAGGACAAGAATGTGGATTTTGGGTCTGTACAGGAGTCCCATGCCCTGACATTACCCACAGTCCAAATCCAGGATTTGGGACAGAAGAGTGAGAGAGATGGAGAATGAGAAAGGCTTAGACTCTGCTCTCTCAGAGGTTACACGGACATTCTGAGATCCAGGAGTCACTAAGGTGCAGGACCAGTGAGGTAATATTGACTACAGGGAATGTATAGGCAGAGAGAGACTAAGAGAGCTCATAGAGATTCCATGTCCCCCAAAGGGACAAGTAGCAACAGAAGGTTTCTCCTTCCCACTAGATCACGAGCAAGAGATAGTTTAGCAGCAACCTGCAAGGATTGATGAATAGGACCAGAAAAATAATGTCGATCTTAGCACAGACCTGGGTGAATTGGTCAAAACAAGCAACACAAGATGTAAAGCCTCCATACCCCTCCCTGCACTGATCCTCTATAAAACATGCTAGAAATTGTCCACAAGCTTGGGGTATGGGATGGTGAAACCCTGAACTTACTGAGATGATATCTCAGCCACTGAGGGTAACCAGTGCTCAAAATGGATATTAATTTCAATCACAGAAAAATGATAGAAGTTATGTTTCTTACCCACATGTGTTTGTGAGCTGTTACTGCTACTTTCCTAGCTCAGCTTTTCAATCCATGCCGTTATGAACTATGATTACTTTAGGACACTATTCCACCTAACTCCTGGATTTAACAAACATCTACTGCTTTACCACAATTCTAAAAGAAACCAAGAAATACTTTTAGTCTTAATTCTTTGAGTCTTCCTGATAATCTGGTTCCAAAAACACGCAACTATTCTTTACCAGCCTTAATACTAAGAATGTGATCTAAAGAAAAAAAAAAAAAGAGGGGCGCCTGGCTGGCTCAGTGGGTTAAGTGTCCAATTTTGGCTCAGGTCATGATCTCAGTTTGTGAGTTCAAGCCCCACATTGGGCTCTGTGCTGACAGCTCAGAGCCTGGAGTCTGCTTCAGATTCTGTGTCTTCCTCTCTCTCTGCCCCTATCCCACTCACACACTGTCTCTCTCTCTCAAAAACAAACATTAAAGAAAAAGAAAAAAGAAAAAAAATAGAGAAAACTGAGTTTTTATTTAACTGCAAAACATCAGGAATATTTGCATATTTCTGCTTCATGAAGTTATAGTCATTGGCTGCATTTTAAAGGCAGGAAAGAAGATATGCAGGGATTATGGGGCGCCTGGGTGGCTTAGTCGGTTAAGCGTCCGACTTTCGCTTAGGTCATGATCTCACGGTTCGTGGGTTCAAGCCCCGCGTCGGGCTCTGTGCTGACTGCCAGCTCAGAGCCTGGAGCCTGCTTCAGAGTCTGTGTCTCCCTCTCTCTCTGACCCTCCCCTGCTCACGCTGTCTCTCTCTCTCAGAAATAAATAAAACATAAAAAAAAAAAATTTTAGAAGATATGCAGGGATTAAGAAAGTTTCCTATGATTACAAAGGTCAAACTTTCAACAAGATGAAGACTTGTATTTTTTTATGATTTACCTTTGTGGATGGCTATGTGATACATCAGACAAGAGGAAGGTCAATTAAGGCAGCACTCTGGAAAAAATTATCTCAATTGACAATGTATCTGGCAGAATCAGATTGCGGGGTATGCCTATGGCAGACCTGGAAGGGATTAGGATGGTGTCGTTCGAAGCTGGGGAGCATGGCTTGGATTACCAAAAGCCAGCAGATATTCTGAAATTGGAATTAAGGTCAAATACGTACACCAAATGCATGCTTCTAATCCACAGTTCTAAGTCTGGGGGTCAATATTGTCTACAATAAGACAAGTTGACATAGCCAGGAGTTAAGAAAGGAATAGCACCAGTCAGATTGGATTGGGCCCACTCCGAAGACTTCATTGTAACTTAATCACCTCTTTCAAGGTCCCCTCTCCAAATATAGTCACATTCTGAAGCACTGGGGTTTAGGGCTTCAACATATGGTTTGGAGAGGAACACATTTCAGCCTATAACCTTGTCTTCTCTAAAATTAGACTACTAGCAATAACAAAAACAGAAGGGGGAAGAAACATAGTCTCTTCGACAGATTTTCCTACAGTAGATAAAGTGTTTTAGGAAGCCTTGCAGAATCCTTTGGATTAATGGTCTCCTATAGAATACATAGAAACTCTGTATCGCATTATTTGAACTAGAAAGTCTGTGCAGCTGCCTAAGAGCTCTTAGAACCACAAAATGCTTTATACCTCGGAAACATATGTATCATTTAAAATCATGCTTACTTTGAACATTGTGCATTACAGAATTCAATATGTGCTTTATAATATAAACTCTCCTTAGTTTCTTTTGTCCCGTAGCCTGTTTTACTATTCTTTCATTCATTTTTGCCTTGGGCCCCAATTCCCAAGAGTGGTTAGCTTTTTCTAAAACATATGCACTCTTCCTAGGGGCTAATAAAGATTGATTGATAGAAAATGTGCTCTTTCATATTCTCTGCTTGCTTGTCAATTTATGATTTCTTCAAGGTCAAATTCTTGTCACTGCCCTCCCTCTACTGAAGGTCAGTCCCAGGGAAAGGTTCCATGTATCCAGAGAGGTCATGACCAGACCGTGGCATCCACATTCTCTTTTCTACACTTAAAAACAATGTATTGGTGCCACAGGGCATCAGTATAGTCAAACCTTTGTTAGAAGATAGATTCATTCTGTATAAAAGCATTCACTGGAGAGTAACGTTTCACTTCTTTTTCTTTCAAAACAAACTTGTTTTCCTGCTGCATCTGCTAGAAAAGCAGCTATTAAAAAATGATTATGTTTAAAATTCTTAATGTCTTTCTCTGTGTCTCATGCGATTAAATTACTATAATTCCATCAGATTACATATTGATATTGCCTAAAGAATCCATATACTAAAGCCATAATTGTTTAAAATATAAATAAAAAATTTTACCAGGCATCTGACATTCTACACAGAGAAATGGAAATTTAACTTTGTAATTCTCTGTAGTCTCTACATTTCTGATAAACTACTTAACAATTTAATTCACTTTTCTCATCGTTAACCATGCTTCAGAAAAGTAGACTATGGAGGTATAATATTAATGTATTTGGGATTGTCAACACTGCTGCAAAGGAATGATACTGTACATATTTAAGGCCAGTATCCAAATATTCTGGAAAGCTGAACCACATAAATATAGAACACTTTACACCAGTCACTACATAGTTGGGAAACTATGCATCAGTTAAACAAAGAAATTAAACACATAGGGCCTGCTACATTTAAATATTTAAGTGCCATATTTTAAACAAATCATATTATTGTAGGCCAGAGGATTTCCAAGGCAAAAAGTAAAGTCTGAAGCTTTTATAGAACACCTTTTTTTTCTCGAGATTTTGAACTTCACACAATAATGCTTTTCATTTCTGTACTTTCTCCAAATGTTTTCAACTTCTTAGAGGCTACATTGTTTTGTAAGAATAAACTGTAGGTTTTCCAAAGGGCCTCTCTCTCCCACTCAGCTGCCCTGAGGGAATTAGAGCCTGTGCACACAACTTATTTTCATTTCCCTCACCCCAGAAATGATCAAATAAGGACTGTTTCCTCACCAAGATTTCTAGGGCAAGAGCCTCTAACAAGTGCAACCTTTATCATCGCAAACATCTCTTCTCTTTCCTGCTCTGGCATGTCCAAAGAAAAAGGTTTTTAACACACACCAACCGTGTTAGAATCAGGGCTCCAACAATTACAAAGATTCACAAGATGAATATACAGGTCTAAGCTGCTGGAAAGTAGATACGTTGAGCATCTCTGGAATCCTGCCACAAACAAGCGGGAACGCTCAAGCAATGCTACAGAGTCAGTACAGTGTCTTCAGAATCTGTCCCTGCTTGCCACCAAAATAGACATTTGCTGGCTGCACAATTCTCAGCATCCTGGTTCAAATAAGGATACCGCATATTACATATTCTTTACTATTTTGGAGTTGCCATGGCAGAGAGGAGAAGAGATATTTTTGTTGATGGAATGTCTCTTCACAGAGCTCCTTATTTTGGCCTTCCTGACTTTCTGACGCAGTTTTCAGATTTACTTAAAAATCCTTCCAGGACTTTCTTTTAAAAAAAAAAAAAGATTTGAAACAATCAACATTCCAGCATCCCAGAAAGAGTAGAAGATATGTCGTTCAACATGTAAATAGGCAGATGACTGGGATTTAAAGATATGGAGTTCATTTAAAGAATGAACAATCTGTCAAAAATTTAATGAGCTCTTTAACTATCGGTCCAAACTCCTGGTCCTTTCTCAGCTTCCCTTTCCTTTTCTCTTTCCACTAACTCTTGTCTTCTAGTTATTCACTGCTGCCTTACCATTTAAAAACAAAATGAGTGTATCAGATTGGATGAGGTTATGCTGTAACTTGAAAGAGAGTCTTAATGGCTTAAAATAACAAGTCTTATTATTTTTTCACATGCCAGATATCCTTTGTGGATCAGTTAGGGGTTGTGCTCTGTGCTCATCTCCTCACCCCCTATTATTAAGAAATAATCTAAAAGATTTAATAACCAAATATAGTGAGAGTACCTTACTTGGATCTTAATTCAAATCAACTGCAAAAAGACATTTTTAGATAATTGGGGAAATTTGAATGTGAACTGAATATTAGATCATAATAAAATTTATTTACAATTATGTGAGATATGATAAAGGCATGGGAGTAGTCTCAGAAAATAGTTCTCCTTTTTTTTTTGAGATGCATATGGATATATTTAGGGATTGAAGTGATGTGGTTCTGAGACTTACCTTGAAATACTTCAGCAAAAGTAATTACAGGATTGATGAAACAAGTACATCAAAATGTTGATGTTTGCTAAAGTTGGGTGGTGGATAATTTTTCATAATAAAAAATTGTAAAGGAAACAGGAAGTTCTGATATCATAAAAGTACCAAGATCTACAAATTCATCTTAAAATTCAAAGCTATTGGGGCGCCTGAGTGGCTCAGTCAATCTAGTGTCCGACTTTGGCTCAGATCATGACCTCACGGTAAATGAGTTCGAGCCCCGCATTGAGTTCTGTGCTGACAGCTCAGAGCCTGGAGCCTGCTTCAGATTCTGTGTCTCCCTCTCTCTCTGCCCTCTCCCACTCACACTCTCTCCCTCAAAATAAATAAATAAATAAATAAATAAATAAACAAACATTTTAAAAAATTTTTTAAAAGTCAAAGTTATGATGATCAAAATCCCAAATGAGTTCTTCTTTCTTTCTTCTTCCTTCCTTTTTTCCTTTTTCCTTTTCTTTCTTTTTTCTTTCTTTCTTTCTTTTTTTTTTTTTTTTTGAGAGAAAGGAAGCAAAAGCATGGGAACAGGGGAGGGGCAAAGGGAGAGAGAAAGAATCTTAATTTGACCATGGAGCCCAGCTCTGGATTCTATCCCATGACCCTAGGATCATGACCTGAGCCAAAATCAAGAATTGGTAGCTCAACCAATTAAGCTACCCAGGCACCCCCCAAATGGGCTCTTGATACTATTTGACAAAATCACTTTAAAATGTATAGGGAGGCTCAAAGGATCACAGAGCTCCAAGATATTTCTAAAACATCAGAAAAGATCAGAAAAGATCAGAGAGACCAGTCTAAAAAATCTAGAGATTTATTATAATGTTGTAGTAATAACGACAGTGAGATACTGGCACAAGAAAAGAAAAATACCAGAGTCAAAGGACTAGATAGATTCCATATAAAAATGGATTCTTAATTTATGACAGAGCAGACTTTAGAGAAGGCTATGAAAGGGTGAACTATTTGATACGTGCCACTAGAAAAATTGGTCACCTAGTTATACACAACATCAAGTTAAGTAAAAATCTTAAAGGTGGAAGGCAAAACTATAAACCTTTTAGAAGACATATGTCATGACAAATAGATCATAGTTTATTTACATAAGGAACCCCCAGGTGTTTCCAAGTTCCTGAAAAGCTGACAGTATTTTCTGGCAATTTTTCTCTTTCTAGGTTTAAGATGTGGTTTCTGAGGTCATACTGTGGAACCCCAGGTCAGTTCTTGAAAGTACCAGGCAGCAAGATATCCCACTTGGGAAAAGCAATCAAGTGCCCACAGTAGTGTTAATGGCAATATATAAAATCTGTTCTTAAGTTCTGAAAAATTTGACAATTACTATGATTTTTATGTAGGAAAATAAAGTCTCTGATCTTCTTCTTTCTTTAAAGTGAAAAGGAAAGCTGTAACTGTGTTTTTTTTTTAATATTTTTTTATTTATTTCTAGGAGAGAGAGAGAGAGACAGCGTGAACAGGGGAGGGTCAGAGAGAGAGGGAGACACAGACTCCGAAATAGGCTCCAGGCTCTGAGCCGGCAGTCAGCACAGAGCCCGACGCGGGGCCTGAACCCACGAACCGCGAGATCACGACCTAAGCGAAAGTCGGACTCTCAACCGACTAAGCCACCCAGGCGCCCCTATTATATTTTTTATAAGCTTTGCTTTCTTACTATTTTTCAGTTGAGTGTATAATTGACATACAGCATTATATTACTTTCAATTATATAACCTCACAATTCAATATTTGTATATTTTGTGAATTGGCCACCACAGTAAGTCTAGTTAACATCTGTAACCNCTCCAGGCTCTGAGCCGGCAGTCAGCACAGAGCCCGACGCGGGGCTCGAACCCACGAACCGCGAGATCATGACCTAAGCGAAAGTCGGACGCTCAACCGACTAAGCCACCCAGGCGCCCCTGTAACTGTGCATTTTAATGGTCTTTTTAAGAAAGAAATTGTCATCTATACTCTGCATGTGTTGCGGGCTTTTATTTTAAGAGGTGCACAAACAGTTATGTGTGCTTAAAAATTTTCAGAGTTCAGTTTAAATATCATCTTTATTTGGTTATTCCTTTTCTCTCTTCCCCATCCTGTCTCAATCTCCATCCAGAATTAATATCACCATAATTAAATTCATCAGTCTTTTCCTTTGTGACTAGTGCTTTTCATGTCTTTGTTTTGTTAACATTTTTTATTTTATTTTTTGAGAGACAGAGAGAGACAGAGTGCAAGCAGGGGAGAGCAGAGAGAGAGGGAGACACAGAATCCAAAGCAGGCTCCAGGCTCTAAGCTGTCAGCACAGACCCCCATGTGGGTCTCGAACCCCCGAACATGAAATCATGACCTGAGGGGAAGTTGGACACTCAACCAACTGAGCTGCCCAGGAGCTTCTAGTGCTTTTCTTAAGAAATTCTTCCCTATCCTGAGTCAGAAAGATGTTTTACTGTATTGGAGGTCAACAAACTTTTTATGTAAAGGGCCAGACAGTAAACACTTTGGAATTTACAGATCATACAGTCTCTGTGACAACCACTCAATTCTGCCACTGTGAGATAAAACTGCCGTAGACAATACATAATGAATGGGCATGGCTATATTCCAATAAAACTTTATTTATGGACACGGAAATTCTAATTTTATGTAATTTTCACATGTCACAAAATGTTATTATTGGAGTTTTTTCTTAACCATTTAAAAAGGAATAACACATTCTTAGCTTACGAGCCTTACAAAAACAGGTGGTAGGTCTGATTTGGGGTAAATCGTAGAGTTTGAAGGATTGACCATAGAGCTTCACATGGGGAAGATAAAGAAGCCATCTTCTTCTTTGGCCTGGGAAATTATGGGGAGAAGGGGGGAGAAGAAGAGGAGAGTGAAGCTATCAGATGTGTGTTTCTCAATTTTTCCCTGTTCAAACTCTGGATCAGTGAATGATGAGGTATTGTTATGTAAATCACCTTGGCAGGGGGCCGTTGCTTCAGATCTCCAATTGAGACTCAAAGCAATCCTTCAAAGCTTCCTCACACCAACAGGGCCCATGTGAATCTGCCTGGTAGCACATAGTGGTCACAGAGAGGTCGAAAAGAGGAAGAATTAGAACTCCTAGGCCAGCCTCATTTCTCATCAGGAGTAATTAAATAAGTATCATGGAGAACAATAAAGCAGAGATGATGGATAAGATGTGTGAAGAGGACTGTCATTTGAAATAGGATGTCAGGGAATTTTTCACTTGGAAAATTTTGAGTGAAACTAAAAAGAGGTGTCCAACATTCCAGGAAGGAAACCAGTTCTTCAGCTCTGAGATGCCTCGTTCAAGGTACAGCAAGATGGCTACTGTATAAGGGCAGAGGGATCAAGCGGGGAAGTAGAATGAGATAAGCTAAAGGAGAAAACGGGGGCTTAGATTGTTGTAAGAGGATTTAGGTTAAAAGAAGAACTTTGAATTTATTCTGTAAGAGATGGAAAGCCATTGAAAGTTTTATGCAGAGAAGTAATGAAATCTAACTTGTGTTTTTACCAGATCACTCTAGCTGCTCTATTAAGAATAGACTTTAAGTGTCAAGGACAAATTCCAGAAGAGCATTTAGCAGGCTATTCCAATAATCCAGGAGAGAGATGATGGTACTTGGATTGGGGCAGCAGTGGAGGTGGTGAGAAGTCATTGAGTTCTGGATATATGTTGAAGGCAGAAGCAACAGGAGAATGTGTTGACAGAGTCGATAGATGGTATTTGAGAAAGACGAATCCAAAGTTTCAACCAAAGATCAGGTGATATTTGGAACCATTATTTTAAGCATCTACTCTTGTGTGTCTCCTTCAATGATCGCTGAGACAAGTAGGATGTCTTCTTTTTGCTGACTTAACCGAAAACCTCTATATCTGTTGAAGCCCCTGCTTCTGCTGCCCGCTTTCTCTGCATAGGCAACCTTCTTTAGGTAGCCATCTTTCTTCTTAACCTCTAATCTGGTTCACTGTCCACATACAATGGGGTACCTTTTCACAAAGGACACTAGGTAGCCTAGTTTGTGAAATTTTACAAATGGGATTTTACAGTTCTAAAAAGGCAGGGTCTGTTTCAAGAGAGGCTACAGACCCTTATTGAAAATAAAGTAGGTGGGCTCACTTTGGTTAGCACTGCTGCCAATTAGGGAGTTTGGTTTGATTTGGTTTGCTGCCGTCGTCAGGTTTCTAATTTATTTCTGAATTTGAAGCTGGGTTCCAGATCGCTAAAGGTATTACAAAATGAACACGAGAAATCTAGGGTGTTTATGTATGCATTTATGTACATTTAATATGTAATGTAGCTCCAACCCCTTGGTCCTCTTACCCCCATTCTTAGATCTTACTCTTCAAAGATTGTATAAGTTAGGTGTGGCAAAATTTAACATCTACTTGATGATTCTCAATAGTGTGTATATGAATCGTTTGGAATGACTCAATAGCATGCAGAGTCTCAGACTTGTCTCCTAGAGATTAAAAGTCAGTAGATTTGTGGTAGGATCCAAACTGTCCATATGAATCTGCTGAAAGTAGAAAACAGAGCACAATCTGGGAAACACAGATGAAGGCCAAGCAGTTCAAGGTGGTGAGGAGCTGTGTTAGTCCAGGGGGACGAAACTGGAAAGAAACACTAAAGAAGGCCACAGCAGGCTCAGACAGAAATGAGCCTAAGGTATCTCCTTTGCATCCAACAGTTCTACCTAATATTGAATATATTTATACTTGATAGTTAGACTGTGTTATATGAGGAATTTGGAGACTGCTTGACCTCTGTCTGAAGGTTTAAGAAGCCTCCTAATTACTCTTTACTATCTAATCTTGACCAAATTACCTCATCCTTCTGAACCTCAGTTTCCTCATCTGTAAATTGAGGAAACAATGCCCAACCTTTTATGTTGTATGAATTAAATGAGGCAATATAAATAAAACATTTAGAATTCTACCCACCACACAATGAACACTAAATTAAGGCTGATTATTATTATCAGAGGGTATAAGTAATACCTGAATAAGGTATTTAAGGATGAGTAAATAGCTTGGTACACACACATCCACATATTCATACAATATTATGTAATTCTATTCTTAACATCAAACAAAATCCTGAACTCTGTGTCTTTTTTATAGATTAAAGAACTTTTTTTCAAAGCCCATATTCTCTAGTTTGTATTAATTTTATAAACATTGACAATTTCTTACAGTTCCATCTGTGATTACAACCTTGTAAAATAAGGAACAAGGTCTACGTGGATCCCTTTATATAGTACATTAATATGTACCATTTACAATAGGGAACCTTGGGAATGTCTTTGATAATCTTCTTCTTAAATACTTACAAAATCTGCTTCGAGTTTTTTTAATAGACTAACAAGCTATTTGAGCAATTGACAGCAAAAAAGGTCTGACTCCAAATTTCTAATTCATATCCTAGTGGGGACAATAAAAAGGTGAATAAAGCCAAACAAAAAACATCCTTAACACTTTGGTCATAGCCTTTAGGTTGACACATAACTACAGCCTTGAAGCCTTGGTTTTATACTGAAAAGTCCAAGAGTCACAACCCAGTTGATGTTATTTCCAATGTCCAGAGCCCCTCACAGAAGTGAGGGGATAATGATGTTGAGAGGTTGTAGACAATGGGATTCAGAAAGTTGACGAGTACAGGGTGGGGAATCCTGAAAAGGCTCCAATTAGTGCCTGTGATGGATGAGTGCAGATGTAAGCATCCTGCAATGGGCTGCTACCCAGTATCATGCCCTCATAGATCAAAGGAAGCCACCAAAAATACAAACCCTAAGACTATGAGAAGTAACAACCCTGCTACCACCATCCACTTAAATATAAGTGATAGCTACTTTATTGAGTAATAGTTGATGTATGTGAGCTTGGTCTTCCCATTTCCCTTCCTCCCAAACTAAAATGACAGGTATGTTTCCCTCCTTCCGCACATACAATTTCAGGTCTCAGAAGAAGCAAAGCCTGTGTATCTGGCCCCTTCTCCATCATTTTCATCCCCCATCCCTTAGCACCACAAAGCTGACTCCTGAACTCTGACTTAGGGGCCCCGAGAAGCTTCTCTTTGCTATTTAATCAATAGCTACATCTGTGATGCCACGTTTACAACTGAAGTTTTTGTTGTTTGATGTTTTTATTCAAGTATAATTAACATACAATGTTATATTAGTTCAGGTGTACAAAGTGATTCAACAATTCTATACATTACTCAGTGCTCCTTATAAGAAGTGTGCTCTTAATTCTCCTTATCTACTTCATCCATCCCACCACCCACCTCCCCTCTGGCAACCATCAGTTTGTTCTATATATTTAACTCTCTGGTTTTTTGTTTCTCTTTTTTTCTTTGTTCATTTGTTTTGTTTCTTAAATACCACATATGAGTGAAATCATATGGTATTGTCTTTCTCTGATTTATTTCACTTAGCATTATACACTCTAGATCCATCTATGTTCTTGCAAATGGCACAATTTCATCCTTTTTTATGGCTGAGTAACATTCCATTATATACAATTCCATATATATATATACGTATGCACATATCTTTTTGACTTTGTGTTTTTGTTTTCTTTGGGTAAATACCCCGTAGTAGAATATACTGGATCATATGGTAATTTTATTTTTAATTTTTTGAGAAGCGCTCAAAAATCTTCCAATTTTTTGAGAAACCTTCCACAGTGGCTACACCAGCTGGAATTCATAAGAGTTCCTTCTCCACATCCTCACCAACACTTGTTGTTCCTTGTGGTTTTTATTTTAGCCGTTCTGACAGGTGTGAGGTGAGATCTTATTGTGGTTTTGATTTGCATTTCCCTGATGATTAGTGATGTTGAGCATCTTTTCATTTGTCTGTTGACCATCTGTAGGTATTCTTTGGAAAAATATCTATTCATGTTCTCTGCCCATTTTTAATTGAATTATTTGTGAGGTTTTTTGGTGTTTTGTTGTGTAAGTTCTTTATTTTTGTTATTAACTTCTTATTAAGCACTTCATTTGCAAACATGTCCTCCCATTCAGTAGGTTGTTTTTTGTTGATGGTCCTCTTCACTGTGGAAAAGCTTTTTATGTTGGTGTATTTCCAATGGTTTAGTTTTGATTTTGCTTCCCTTGCCAAAGGAGACATAGCTAGAAAAGAGTTTTTACGGCTGATATCAAAGACATTAATGCCTATGTTTTCTTGTAGGAATTTTTTATGGCTTCAGTCTCTCATTTAAGTCTCTAATCCATTTTGAGTTAATTTTTGTGTATAGTATAAGAAAGTGGTCTAGCGGTGCCTGTGTGGTTCAGTCGGTGAAGCGTCTGACTCTGCATTTCAGTTCAGGTCGTGATCTCGTGGTTTGCAAGATCGAGCCCCTCAGCTGGGTCTGCACTAACAGCGTGAAGCCCTTTTGAGATGTTCTCTTTCTCTTGCTCTCTGCCTCTCTCCTGCTCACATACTCTCTCTCTCAAAATAAATAAATATTTTTTTAAATGGTCCAGTTTCATTCTTCTTCATGTAGCTGTCCAATTTTCCCAATACCATTTGTGGCAGAAGCTGTCATTTCCCTTGAATATTGTTGCCTCTTTTGTCATAGGTTTATGAACCATAAGAGAGTGGGTTTATTTCTGGATTCTCTTCTGTTCTATTGATCTATGTGTCTATTTTTGTGCCAGTACCAGACTGGTCTGTTTGTTAATTTATTTGATGTTTGTTTTTAAGTATTTATTTATTTTCTTTCCAAGTTTTTAGTTAAATTCCAGCTAGTTAACACTGTGTCATATTAGTTTCAGGTGTAGAATTTAGTGATTCAAGACTTACATACAAGTATCATGCCAAGGGCACTCCTTAATCCCATCACCTATTTAACCAGTCCCCACACACAACCCCTTTGGTATCCATCAGTTTTGCTCTCTATAGTTAAGAGTAGTACCATACTGTTTTGATTACTACAGCTTTGCAGTATATTTTGAAATTTGTGACACTGCCAGTTTTGTTCTTGTTTTTCAAGATTACTTTAGCTATTTGGGGTCTTTTGTGGTTCCATGCAAATTTTAGGATTGTTGGGGTACCTGAATGGCTCAGTTGATTAGGTGTCCGACTTCAGCTCAGGTCATGATCTCACGGTCCATGAGTTCGAGCCCTGCATTGGGCTCTGTGCTGACAGCTCAGAGCCTGGAGCCTGTTTCAGATTCTATGTCTCCCTCTCTCTTTGCCTCTCCCCAGCTCGTGCTCTGTCTCTCTCTGTCTCAAAAATAAATAAACGTTCATGGAGGAGGGCACTTGTCGGGATGACCACTGGGTGTTATATGGAAACCAACTTGATAATAAACTATTTAAATAAATAAATAAATGGTAAAAAACTTAAAAAACAACAAATTTTGGGACTGTTTACTCTAGTTCTGTGAAAAATCTGAAAAAATTGTGGAAAAAATATGGTATTTCTAATTTCTATTTTTCGATGAACTTCCATGTTGTTTTCTACAGAGACTGCACCAATTCACATTCTCACCAACAGAGTCCCAACTTCCTTAGCCTGTATCCGGGCATTATAATATTTCTTATTTTATTTAAGAATAAAATTTAGAATTTTGAATTTTATCCATTTATTTGTGCTTATCCTTCTGGGGTCTCTCTTTTTCATACTAAATGTATGATGTTAGTTAGCTTGAGGGACACACACACACATATTTTCTTGGGCTATCCAAAACAGCTGTTAACCTTCAGCAGCCTTATTCTCTGTGCACCTGCAAAGCTCCGTTTTCAGGGTGACATATTTTCAAAACCAGAGAAGAGTTCCCTGCTCACACCTCATATCATTGCTTTCATTCTGTAACCAGAAATAGTACCAGATACTTGTGGATTCCTAAAACTGGGAATCCCCACATACCCCAGTTAGAGATTTAACACCTGCTATCTTCCCCATACCGACTTCCAATGGAGTCTAGAAAGAGTTCTTGCATTTACATTTTGCACATTCACACTTAGAAAGTGTACCTTTGGCTTGACATCTGGTACAGGATGCCAAATGAAGACACGCTGACAATTCTCTTATTTTTGCCATTTGCACTCTTTTCAAAGGAAATTTCAAAAGGATCATACTTACTTTAATAATGAATACAAATGATGTCTTGATCTATTTTACCTTGTTCCCAATAGTTTTTCTGGGAAGGGGTATCCTCCTGACTTTACTGTTAGCACCTGCTGATATACTTTCTCATGCACACCAATGTCTGGAGAGCAATATACACAAGTCTCCTTACTTCACCACATGGAAAGCTTGTTTAGAAGTTTGGACAAGTTGGAGAGGGGGGCAAGATGGCGGAGAAGTAAGGAGCTCCATACTTGCACTCGCGCCCATACATCACACAAAAAAGATCTGAAGCCATTGGAAACCTTACAAAACCTGAGAGATTGGGAGAAAAAGGACGCAGAATCCACTGAGAGAGACTTCTAACGTCAGTGTGAACTGGGGAAGATAAAATCGGGCCGGGATCGGAGACTCCAGGGTGGGAGGCCATCCCCCTCTACCCTCTACGGGGAGTGAGAGGGGAAAAGGAGAGAGCCCAAAACAGAAAAACCTCCACTCGGGGGGAAAAACCTCCACTCGGGGCATAGAAAGACCATACTTGCCAAATACGTGCACGCCAGGTCCCCTCGTGCCAAGTGGTCCCGAGGGCGCTGAGCACACAGACTGCTGCTTTGTGCTGCTCCTGGCGGCTGCACTTCAGAGTAGCGGCGCGCCTGCCGCCATTGTCCTCCTGGGCGGCTGGGGCCCCTGAAAGAGCCTCGCGCGCGGACACCGGGCATTCGCGCCCCTGGCTGGCTGGGGCTCTAGAGGGAAGGCAAAGAGCTAAAAACTGGGACATTTGCCTGTGAGTTCGTGTTTCGGGTGACGAGCCATAGAGGGACATGGTTTTCCTCACTCCAGCGGGCTCGGCGCACCCGGCAGGCAAGCCCCCGCCCCTGCGCGCCAGCCCGACCCAGGGAAGGAAGCAGCGATTCTGACTCCGCCCCCAGAGCTCGGCAGGGGGCCTGGAATTGCCCGAGGGGGTTGCCTGGGATGCTGTGTCTAAGGCAATTTCAGCTGGGCTCGCGGACGGGGATTTGGAGATTGGGACTGGCCTGGGTTGAAGAGTGCAACCAACTTTGGCTGCGCCCCCGGTACGGGGAGTTTACATCCCCAAAAGAGCGAGGTGCAGCGCTTGGTTCAAGAAGGGACTGGAGCACAGTCACTCTCCTCCCCACAACCGCGGAGGCAGAGCTCCCGCCTGAGGCATTGGATCCTGCCACGCCCATCCCTGC